>NC_134460.1:134626716-134929747 GCF_047948215.1 Lycorma delicatula
TTCAAAACAAATAATAATCAACTTAAAAGCTAATAATTCTAAGCATCAAAACTAAAAAACAAAGCTACCCCTAACTTTATCCTCAATTTAAATAAGAAATTTTAATTTTTGAAATAATAAATACTAAAAACAAATAGTAAATTTTGAAAAAGGGCGAAGTACGTCTAACTAACGAATACAAATACGTAGTTCGAGTTAAACAACGCAAATCTTAGGAAGGAAATCTTGTCGCAACTTTACTCTTCAATATTTTTTGTAAAGCTAAATATATATGTAATATCTTGTATTTTAACAATTTGTGACAGTTTTCCTTTGAAAAATAAAAATCAAATTATATGGAAAAGTTGAATCTCTTAAGTACACACCCGACCTACTTCTTATGAATTTATACCTTTTTCGGGATTTATTCCTAAATAAGTTGTCGTTAGTTAGAATTGTCAAGTTGTGTGTAGCGTGTGGCAGCTAGTGTAGTACATCAGTCATGGAAGTTATGATAAATGAGAAGGGTAAACCAATTTTCATTGTTGGTGGTTACAAATTCAGATTCCACAAACATCTATCTGATGGACGGATTCCAGCGATGGAAATGCACCACAAAGACTAAGTGTTACTTAAATGTTTTACTTAAAAACTGGTTTTGAAAATAAAATTATAGAAAGAAGATATTTCATGTAGGCTGTCAAAACTCTTACAGAGAGAATTGACAAATAATGGAGACGTAAAAACATTATCAACTGAAGAAGTTGAGTTAATCATAAGAGTAATTAGGCGATCTAGAAATCGATTCATCCAAGTCTTCCAAAAAGTCGTTGTGCAACTCATTGCGTTCTGCAAGAAATGGAAATTGTCACTAATACTGGGGAATACTTCCTCATAATGTACGACCCAGAAAAAGGACTTGTTTGTTTCTCGGCAATAACAAATTTAAAAATTCTGTATGAAAGAATGATGAATCAATCTACTGTATACGAAAAAAGTTACACGTTTGTCAACTGACATGATTGAAGTTATTAATTAAAAAAATCAAGTCAACTTAAATAGTACATTACGATAGGATTTTGTTTATAAATCTATAATGTATATTTATTTACATTATAAAATCAATACTTTTCTCATTTACATAATTATCATCATCTCTAGAGAACAGGGTGTATGGTTGAGCCTAGGTGATTGACAGAATTTTTTTGATAGAACGTTAGTTATTTATATAAAATTTCAATTAGTTTTATTAAATTAGTTTAGTTTAGTTTATTTTCATTTGAATAAGAATAAATAGAATATTTTTAAATAAGTCTTATTTATTTTAAGATACAAAAGGATTTACTTTACAAAACATATTCATAATAACTAGTTATCGAAAATTCCATTTTATTCTTTATAATTGACAATTATTATTCTGCTTAATACTTTTTTTTATCTAGATCATTATAAATTCCGTATACTAAAATACCTCCTCACAACCATGCCACCTACATGAAATAAAGGATAGAGAAATTCAAATCGTTAAATATATTTTATTAGCTTTCTAGTATTTTATCCACTGAAGAAAAATGTGAATTTATTCTCACCTGGGATTTAACAAACATTTAAACATAAACTCATTGATGAAAACTGTACATTTTTATTCAGATTTGTTTTCTTTTATATAATTAATAATTTTATCAAAGTTATATCAATTTTATGTTGGCCTTTACCTACATATCCTGCAAATGTTTTAATTCTTTACAAATAAAATATTTTCGTTTCTTATTTTATAATTAACTAGCAGACCCAGCAATGCTTAGCTATTGCCGAAGAGTGGGAGAGAGAGAGTATAAATGAACACAATTTAAAATTTGATAAAAACATTAAAAAACTGAACTTCACAAATTTTACCTTTCACTTATTCTCCTTCCCCTTTTCCCTTTCCAACTTCTCCCTTTCAACCTTCTCCCTCTTCCCTCTCCCAGTTTCCTTTTTACCCTTTCCCGTTTTCCCGTTTTCCCCGTTTACCATTTTCCTCTTTCTCTCTTTTGCCCGGCGTAAATCGGTCCATTAGTTTTTTGGTCTTTAGCGGACACACACACGAACATGCCTTTTATATATATATATATATATATATATAGAATAAAAAAGTCTGTATATTTGTTTGTTTCGTAAATATCTCGACATCGGCCCCACCTAGCGAGTATAGTTTTTGCAAAAATATTTCTTTTCACGTAACTAATATTCGTATTCTAAATATGAACCAAATCTGTCCATAAATATCATTTTTCTAAATATCTCAACCCCAGCGCCATCTAGCGGGTTAATTTTTTGTAGAGATAATTCTTTCCATGTATGTAATAAGTATTCTGAATATGAGGCAAATCGGACTATAAATACAATTTTTCGAAATATCTTGACGCCAGCGCCACCTAGCTGGTCCAAACTAATTCAGAAACCTTCCCTGGCATGCGTCCAACCATTCCCCAAAGTTTCATCGCTATCGGATGAACGGTTTAGGAAGGCATAAGAGACATACAGACAGACAAACATTCATTTTTATATATATAGATTTTCCATATATACCTTCTAAATCTTTTTTTTTTATTTACTATCTGTGGGTGTGAGTTGTATACTGTGTGGTCGGGAAGTTTTCTTTGGTGATTTTGTAATGTGTGCATGTGTGCGTAAATAAACTAATCAATAAATTAATAAGATTACCTTTGTCAATTTAAGATTAATTTTTACAGCAGATATTCCTTTCTAAGGAAATTGATGAATCCTCCTTTTTTCCATTCACTTTCTTTACACAATATATAGATTTTTTTTTCAGTTTTTCTTGTGGTAATTAATTAACGATTTATATTAAATAAAGTATTACTCTTTATAAACTGTTGTATTAGTGGATTTCATTTCATTCGTATTATTTTGACGGAGATATATAACTTATGAAATTAAGGTTTTAAAATACAGAGATTTTCTGGCAAATTTAATACGTTAATTGATTAATTCATTTTAACAGTAGCCTATATTATTTCAGTCTTTGCAATTAATCGAAGTAAATCCATTCAAAATTCAGAAATCGTTGTCCACTCATTAAAACAAATTAGGAGAAGCTTAGTGAATACATACAGATTTATTTCATTTAAATTTTTATTTTTATAGTGTCTATATCTAATAACTGAATAGAATAGAAATAATTATGAGCAGAATAAAGAAATTAATAAAATTTAAAAGTTTTATTATACATAAAGAATGGAGTTACAAAAACAGTGTTTGACGTTTAATAACAATGCTGTCACCTACAGGAAAAATGATTAAGTAGAGCAAAGTATATTTATTAGTTGCTATACACTATCGTTCCCGCTCTTTATAACCGGTTTGACACATGTAATTACAATTGGTACTAATTAGAATTGCTTCCTTTGAAAGTAATGATTTTTATAAAATAATTAATCCCTTTATTCATCAGAATAAAAATATCAAGTAGAGAACTGAACATCATATGCATTTCGTTTAGGCTAGGCAAGCTATAACCAACATCATATTTGTTTCGAAGAAAAAAACCACGAGAAACTATTCCTCATTTTTCGAAATCAGCTTGACATGGGATGTTTGATATCCTTATATTAGGAATAACTGTTATTATCTCCTATATAATTATAAATAAATAAACCCTTTGTCACGTTCTTCTTACTCTTATAAAGTAAATTGTTATGTTGACTTTGACCAGCTGATATTTATAATATATTATTAGTAATTACTCAGTTGTTCAGTATTAATTAATACATCATATCCTCATGTATTCTCATGAATCCGGCCCGGGGACCGAAAATATATGTAAAAATATATGTCCGCCCCGGTTCAATACCTAAGTTAGGTTTCACTATTCCATACATGTATATTTAGCCAGTTCAATAATATATAGTAAATAAAGTCACAGTTCAGTTCATATTTATATTCATTTTAATATTATGTTTTATTACGTTGTTAGTTTGATATTTGAATTAATGAGTATGCGTGATAATGATGACATGATGTGTTAATTAAAATTGAACTATTCAATAATTATTAATAATATTTTATAAATATCAGCTGGTCAAAGTCAACATAATATAACAACTTACTTTGTGAGAGTAAGAAGAAGGTGACAGAGTTTATTTATTAATAATTATAGAGGAGATGATGCATGGAACTTACCAGCACCGTAAATCGTACGGTGCTAATTACAGTTGTTCGAGAAATCCCGTATCCCTAGAAAATTGAATGTTGTGAGCTTAGTACAAATTTAAACGTTTTTACGTATACTGTTTTTATACATATACTATAACGGACCTGAGTAACGAATTCCTACCAATTAAGAAGAAGGTAGTAGAAAATGTAATAATAGGAGGAATTCAGAAAGGGGCTAAAAGGAACCTTTTTAGTAAAGGTAACAGGTCCGTTTAACAATAGTCCTTTGTAATACTGCCTACTGACACACCTAAATAGATGTTTTTTCCGTGAAAAGAGTTACTGGATCAGGATAGGAATTTCGTGGGAACGTGTGGGGCGGACGATCATTCTCACTCTTCGAGTTGGGTCCGGTCCGGCAGGTAAAGAGGATAGGAGTATAAAAATTCCGAGGAAGATCAGTTAAAAATGAGTTGTGCGAAATGAATCTAAGCGGGACGTTATGATGTCAGTCTTCGAGATGTGAGTTCTGCGAATCAGTCTAAGCGAGACGTTATGATGTCAATCTGGGTGATGAGAGTGCTACGATAGAGGGTTATTATGAGAATTCGATTCGATTATGGTGACGTCACAAGTAATTCCAGTACACGAAAACAAAATATGGTTCGGTTGAGTTACTGTAATACTATAAGTGAAAGAGATAATGTACTAAATTTTATCCATAAACTGTTAGGGTGGTTTTATTTGTGAACAGCAAAGGTATTTGCCGTAAAAGAACTTTATAATTGTCTTGTTAATACAATATGGTAGTTAAAAGTGTTAAGACTAGCGGTTATTTTAATGTATTTTATCAATGGGAATGAATTCTGGTTTTCAATAATCCTGACGATTATTTTAAATTCTGTTTCGTATGTAATCATTGTTTATTATAGACATTTATTATTATTATTGTTGTTGTTGTTGTTGTTGTTGTTGTGATTACTGTGATAAGTATTTGTTTTATTATTGTCGTGTACTGTTATTGTTACTATTGTCACTGTTATAGTTATTATTATTGATTCGTCTTCTTTTACTTACGTTTTTAGACCAATAAATTGTAATTTTATAAACATTTTAAACTGTCTTCTCAATATCCTGATTGTGCCGCGAACACCCGGCAATACATTTGTACAACTTAAGAATTATTTATTCAGTGGGTCTGTGTGTGCACCATGCTTCTCCACGTTTTCCTTGATATGATGCGAAGCATCTCCAGAATTACGAAAGGTTTCCTCCTCATTATTATGCAACTCTTCATTTGTAGCATATCGACAATGAGAAATATATATTAATCCCACATCATGACCTACGTAGGGGAAGGCAGGATTTGACGATCGCAGTGGCCACACCACTCCTCCGTTCCTAGTCTTGATGAGCTTTACCGGAGGTCGTCTTTTAGACCCTCTAAACTTGATTACACAACACAGTAATCAGTTTGGCCTCTGTCAGGATGCCACCGATGCAAATGCCTCGGCAGACATTTCTATCACTGTGTTTACACAACCTACTGTCGCTTTCGTATGGCCTCTTCACAAAAGTTGGATTCATATTCAAGTCTTTATATATATATGGTTTTGCATCTTGAAAGCGGGGATATCAACTGCGGTAAAGTGATCATTTCTTACGAACCTAATATCGTACACTTTCAAAACAGTATCAACATGTTAATTTGCAGGGAAGGATATGGGAAGTTTGCGAATATGCTGGTATAATGATATTATATCAATACAGATACACCGGGTGTCCAAGTATTATCTGAACAACTTGGATCTCTTATTAAAAAAAAATGAATAGTCCAAATTAATGGTTAACAAGTAACTCGGTAAAATTTCACTCGACAAATACTAGATAGCTCTGTGATTGCATATGTAACCGCATACGTCAGTCGTCATGAATCCAAAGATGAAAACACAATGCGTATAGTGGTTTATTGAAACAAAATCAGACACACAAGTTCGACGCAATTTAGAACTCTGTATAACTTAGAGCCATCCTTTAGAATAAGTATTTGTTCATGGTATGATAAATTTAAAGAAACTGGCACAATGTTAAACATGAAAATATTGCAATCAGACCGAGAACATCAGATAAAAGAATGAAGATCACTCGTCAGGCTTTTGTTCGCAGCCTTGGGAAGTCAACGCAGCGCGAGTTAAATCTTCCCATTTATGATGTTTTGAAGAAACGATTAAAATTGCGTCCTTATAAATTACAAATATTGCGGCATATTACACCACAATATCACACTGCTAGAAAGGAATTTTCTGTGTAAATGATTGAAAAAAATTAAAATGATGATCGTTACCTTAAAAAAGTTGTTTTCAGACGAGGCTACTAGTTTTCATGTATCTGGAAAAATGAACACTCAGAATGTTCGAATATGGGGATCAGAGAACCCATAAGTTACATTTGACCGTATTAGAGATAGCTAAAAAATTAATGTTTGGTGCAGACTGCTTCACGACCGTCTGATTGGACCTTTTTTCTGTGCGGAAACGGTAGTTAACTTGGTGTGGACTTGATAGAAGGCTTTTTTTACCCTCAACTTGAAGAGTTACAACTCGAAATCATATTCCAACAAGATGGAGCGCCGCTGCATTGCGGTTTATTACTGAGTGTATCCCTCAATAAAATATTTCCAAATCACTGGACTGGACGTGATGGACACCTCGATCATCGGATATAACTCCATGTGATTTTTTCCTATGGGGTTTCATCAAGGATAGTGTATACAAAACTCGTGTAGTGAATATTGATGACCTTGAAGAAAGATTTGTTAACGCGTTAGAATTCGTAGATTAAATATGTTACAACGAACTTGGCATAAAATGGATTAGCTGTTGGATATTTTTCGAATTACTAACGGTACAAACATTGAATGTTTTTGATTACAACTAAAAAAAAACTTTCGGTTTTAATGTTTCTAAATTCATTCAACCCGTTTTTGTATCTTAATAAATAAATTATTTACTTAGTATCAAAGTTGTTCGGATAATTCTCGGACACCCGTATTTTATTATTATTTTTATTTACTACAGTGCTAATATGCCAGACGTAGCTCTGTACTTACGTCTGAATCTACGTTTGGCATTACAGTGCCAGCCGTAGGTTCCGGATTCGAATTGAGGATTTGGATTTGAATTTTCTTGAAATAGGTATGTTGATCAATCGGATGTAACTAAAATTTCGGTCACAGAACTGTTAACGTGAGCCTACAATTATAGAAATCAAACTGATCGTATTTGTCCGTAATAATATTAAACTGGAGTAGGATTGGTATTTGTTGAAGATAATCTCTTCGTTATAGAAACAAAATACCATAATTAAAATTATGGCATTATTTAATTAGTTCACATAATTACCTTAATTTATTGATTTTATTCTGAACTGTGCTAATAATTATACACAAATTATATAATACATCAAAATTCTGGAGCATTTAAAAATGTAAACCCTTTCTTTCATTAAAAATGAATTACGTTAAATTTTTTTACGTTTTACAAAGAATTCAGTTAAGCATTAAACATTTACTACAAAATAAGAAAATTGTTGACAGAAAAAATCCAAAGATTTTAGTTGAATGGAGAATGATTTTAAGCAGCAATGGTTGTCGAAATTTCTCAAGAATCAATCGCAGATTTATTTTAATCAGACTTTTTTTTTTAAGTGTTAGTATAAAGAAAAAATCATTAATGAATCAAATCTCAGAAGATTTTCTTCTTAGAAATTTTTTTATAATTATTAATATGGTATAAAATTATTATTATTCATTATAAATGTTCTATTAACCCCTTCTTTTAAGTAAAAATTTAATTCGTTCTTGCAAGATTAACGCAGAACTTTTCGGATAAAAAGAAGAAACGCTACAACTTCGTCAAGAACATTATAGCAATATAAAAATAACGATAGCTATCGGCAGTTTAATTTTTAACATTATAGAATTAAGGAGAAATGAAATTTATTTAATTTTTTCAACATTACTTCTTCTGTGCCATCAGTTAATTCACAAATTATACTTACTTTGGTTAATGTCTGTATAAAAGAGATATTAAATAACAAATGATATTTTTTTTTTATTTCTTAATAAGTTCTTCACTAAAATGTTTCAAGAAAAAAGCTATTCTAAAAAATATAAATGAATTAAAAATAAAAGACATATAAGGATTTACATTAAGACGGTTTATAGTTCAACACTGTGTAATTATGCAATTAATCTTTTGTAGTTTATCAAAATAGCTGAAACTGGTTGAAAAATATTTATGAAGATTCCGTAAATAGATATTAAAAGTACATTCCATCCAGTTTTATAATTGAAATTCCTTACTACTCCATAAAAATTTTAAAGTATAATAAAGATGGTAAAACAGAGTAAAAATTAATGAAGAAAAGCTTTTTCAGAACGTGAATGTTAGAAGAGAGAGAAAAAGAGGTGGAATACGTTAGAAAGAATTTTCAAGGTCGTAATTTACTAAAATAAATAAATAAGAAATAGAAGGTCAAAAACGAAGATAATTTTTAAACAAACGTGTATCTTTTCCTCTTTCTATCTTGCGTAATATATTATGCACGAAATTCCTGTTGTATCCTCCAATGTCAGTTCCTTGTCACTGCACGATGACTGTAATAATCGTGTAATAAAAAATCTAGAAAAATGACAATGCTTTCTTAGATAATACTAAAATAAAAAACAATAATCAAAAGGAATCATAATCATTCCTATGACGGATGAAAGGGCAATTCACAATTAACTGTGAAAAGTCGAGTAATTTAATGAGTGGATAATTTCATAAAAGTACATAAGTATAATACATAAGTACATAATTAAATAAAGAAATAAACTCAAAAATACCAAAGATGTTTTTAAAATTGCAAACATGATGTTTGTAGCCGAATTCTAGGTTTATTCGGTCAGCAGAGAATTTTGTTTTATAATTGTAAACAACCCAATTAATAAATGAATGTAAAGTTTGTTTTTACAATCCTTTGCCGAAATTGTAATCGCATATGTTATTAATAAACATATAATTATATTTTAAAAAATCTGATATGGACACCACACCTTATGCGCCTGTTAAATTACATATACACATTTTTTTGCTACACTTCATATAAACTTATTTAATTTAAAGTGTGATACGATCCTCCAATTCTTACAGATGTCAGCCGAAACTAATCAAAATGTATTCAAGGGTAGTCAAAATGGATATTTCCGTTGAAATCTGAAAACCGAAATTTTTCGCGATCGTAATTCCTTTACTTCGTACAAGGAAGTAAAAAACTATTTTTGTTGTTTAAAAAATTGTATTTAAAAAAAAATTTAATAAATTTATACAAATTATTTTAGGTTACGTAGGAATATGTGATACTGCACATGCGCAAAGAGAGAGCGTCTCTGAATTATTCATCTTGTTTTAGATAACAAACAGTCTTTGCCCCTTCTACAACATATTTCGGTTATACCTGGCACATGTATAGAAGCGGTAATTTAAATGGTTATTAGAATTTGACAATTTTCTGTAGTAGATGGGAATATATGTTCACCACATTTTTGGTGTTAACATTTTTTTAATACAAGAAATTAAATGTGCTTAGTTTTTTGTTAGTTTTTTTTTTTTTAGTTAAACTTTAATAAATAATATTCATATATCTTCAATTACGCCTTTATTATTTGTTCTAAAATAATGTTATTTTATCTTCTTGTTTGCTTGCACCACTGTTGTTTCACTTATTATTTTAATCAATTAAAACGATTTTGAAATCAATATTTGTATTTTGATTTCTCTCTGTTCAAGGTTTTCCTTGTCGCTTCAAACAAATGCTGAGTGGTTCCTATTTTATATCCAAGGATTTAGCATACGTTCTCTCCTAATGTATATATATATATATATATATATATATATAATATAATATAATTTATCTATCTGTTTGAATAAAAATATTTACTTTTATTTAGTTTTTCCACCTTAAGTGGAAAAAAACAAACAATTCCGTTTTATCTATAATGTCCATTCAAACAAACATTCAGTTTTTTTTCTCTTTTTTGTTAATTAATTATACTACCAAATTTACAAGATATACCGAAGCCCACAACTGAAACTATAATGTACCCAGATGACAAATAACAAAAATAAAATTAACACTTCTGGGTTGAAAGCAACGAATAGGGCAGGTGGATAGATGACTTTTTTTTACAACAATTAATTCATTAATTAGTTCCAAAGGTAAGAAGGAAACCAGGAAGAACACATATTTAATTTTTATTACCAGGATTAAAGTAAATAGAAGAAATAATTACCTATCGAATATTCTGTTCAGTTTATGTTCTGATTATTCTATTACGTACTCTGTGGTTTCATATTTTCCTGGTATGAAGACGTTGCGTTCGGCTAGCAACACCAATAATAATAATGTTCGAAAATGAAATATGATGGACTTACTTACAAGGTACACCCATAAAAACAAGGAGTGAATTTGTAGTTTGCATTCCTTATGCTTACAACTGATTTTTTTCTTTCGTAACTATATATAAATTATAGAAGTGTGAGAAATCATTTTTTTTTATTTTGCTGATAATAAAATTGGTGAAAAGAAAGCTGTATAAATTTTTCAATTAAAATAAAATCGGAGACCACAGATTAAATATCAAAATCAGTTCAAAAAGTTTATTTTTTAAATCAAAAAAGCAATAAAAGTTACTAAAAGATTATTAGACGGTGTTCTGTATTATTAAATTTATTATCGCTAGGAGAAAAAAAAAATTGATTGATCGATGTACCAGGAATTGTAAATGCAGCTAAAACACTTTACAACAAACTATACTCGTGTAATAATTTTTTGTCAGGCAGACGTAAAGTATTTTTGGGCGTTTTTGTTCATAGTACCTGGATGATTCTTTTTAACTTATTGACGTAAAACTAGTATGATTTTGTCTTGTTGTTATGGTTACCGGACATTTTTAAACCTTCTATATAACAAATACATTCAGACAGAATTTCAAGTACACGTACACGCGCGCCAGAAGTTTTATTTTTATAAAATGTTACCTTGCGGGAAAACTCTTATCATTATTGAAATTTTGGTATTTAATAATAATAATATTTATTTGTAACTACTCCCTACATAATGTTTAATAAATTGGAATAACCTGTCAAGGTATATCAGCCGCTATTATTAACAAGTCTGAAAATAACGATTTTCGCAACTGTAGAAAGACGCCTGAGGCAGAAAACTGCTCGGCGGCATGCGGAAAGCGATAGTGAGAGCGTTTTACTTAGTTTTAGTACCAGGATATAAGAAATAACTCTATGTAGAGCTAGTGCTATGAACCGGCGAAAAGTAAAAATTTCAACCACATAAACAATTCCAACTATAATTTCATGTTTTCCTGTTATTACGTCTATGCAACTGGTGAACGATACCACGTGAGTTCGTCGTCCAGACCAACGTGAGTCCCCCCCCCCCGCCATCCACGTTTAAGCTATCATCCAATTCCCCAAATGCTTTCAGCAAATAGAAACCATTCCTTCGTAAGGTAACCCCATTTTTTTCATTGGCTTGATATTACATAGCTCAGTTTTATTATATGGTTTTATTATCTTATTCGATTTTTCAGATTTTTTTTTGTTAACTTTTTCAATCCCAACAAAAAGTAAATGTCACCACAATATATTCAATTAAAATCAATTATAAATATAATTTATACTCTCTCAATGTCAATGAAGCAATTTCCCTTCTTTTACATACACTTATTTATATTGTAAAGGATGACTGAATTTTTATAAAATTTGTGTAAAATCCAGACATGAAAGAACCCTTGGCAAAACACTTTTTAATGATTTATCTATCTGCAGAGGAAAATTTTAGCCTAACTTTTATGAGAAGAATTTAAAAAACTAACATCAAAACATTTAATATTCTAGATTTTTTCTGTAACTGATTTCCTCCTTTCTGACAACAGATATGAACTTATAACTAACTACAGGTATGCTGAATCAGTTTTATAATTTATTTATTAATTTATAATGAAATTTTACAGAGAATATCTCTAACAAGGTTAGCGCTCTTCAGCATTAACTAAGCTTTATAAAGCAGCTCATGGTAGGATAGATATACGAGAATATGAGCAATATATATCTCTGAAATAACATACCACAACAATGTATCATCATACACCTTTAGCACTGTCAAGGAAATACAGAGTGTTTCTATAATGGTGGGCTGGCTATACTTTTTCGGATTCTACTTGTAAAACTAAACAAAAAATATCCTTAGGAAAAATGGTGATTTCTCCTTCGTTCTCCCCTTGTCCACCACTTTGTTATTTTTATATATAAATTTATCTCAAGTTCAGATAGACAAATCACATTTACAATAATAGAATTAACAATAAATTAACACAATATTTAATCGAACTGAACGTAAAGTGGAGGACATGAAAACAGATAAAATTACATCAATTTTCTGCTATAACTCGGCTATTTGTTAACTGATTTAAAAAAATAAAATGTAATTTTGTTCAAAATAAAAGGCTTAATATTTTATCAAATAACATAAATTTTGTTAAAACTAATATTTACGGAGATAAAATGGATTGAAAAATAAACATGGCTGCCATTTTGTAATTTGCGTAGGTAATTCCTCATTTTTTTCTAATTTTAAAACTTTATTACCATAAAGTTAATCAAATATTAATGTGATTCGTCTATCCAAACATGGGATATAAATTTTTATATAAAAATAATGAAATGGCGGACAGGGGGAGAATGAAGAAGAAATCGTCATTTTTCCTAAGGATATTTTTTTCTATTTTACAATTAGAATCCGAAAACGTCTAGTCAGCCAATCATTTTAGAAACACTCTGCATATAAATTACCTTGTACAGAGGCTTGGATGTAGAACTCCGAACAAATAAAAAATGCACGCAAAACAGGAGGAGACTAATAAAAAATGAATTACATAACTTAAAAATGTTTAAATTCTCTGTTTTAGTAGCGGATTATGGATATAGTTACTGTATTGATGATAGTCTATCTACAAAGAAAAATTCTTGTTGCACAAGCCAAATCTGAGATTTCAGTTTCAATAACAGAAAAATATAACAAAATAAAAATTCCTTTTCAGTAATTATTACTGAATAAAGTAAATAAAGTATTCTTTTCAGAAATTGCTTTAATTTACAACTACGTTTAAATCATATTATCCTGGTAAAGTTACAGAACATGTAGCAAAAAACAAAACGTGGTGGTATTACTGTAGTTTTTACTTATATTTTTTATATTATAAAATACATTTATATATATATATATATATTATATATGTCTATTAGCCTGTTGGGGCTCCATCCCCTAGACTCCTGGGGCCTACAGATGTGACATGGCCAAACTCAGGACCAGTAGCTTGTTTCGCTCGCCATTTCTGTCTAGCCAGGGTTCTCTACAGCGTTTCTTTACAGAAAGAAACCTTGAAAAAAAATAAATTACAAAAAGCAGAATTCTATAGTAACTAAAGCACACCTTTGAAGAGGAAAACTCCACAACTTCTTTATGTTGTCATGGTGATAGAAATATAATAATGAACTAAAAGGATTAATTTTTCTCTTTAATGAATACCCCAAGGAGGATGGGACCTTTATGGCTTATAACCTTTCCTGGGATAACATGAATATATATTCTGCAAATCTGAAAGTCAGTTGGTTCTCTCTGATGTAGTTGCAACCAGATAAACTTTCAGAATTATACAAATATATACTATACAAGGATGTACAACACATATTTTTTTAATATTTATTCTCCATTCATAATAAAAACTCTTTCAACTGTTCTACTTTTAAACTTTTAGCGTTTGAACTAGTTAAAAAATGTTCACTAATATAGATTCTAAATTTGGCAGTGATTTTAAGTGGAGAATCAAAATTTTGGTTATATTATTTTTTAAGAATTATATTTTATTTTACATTTTTTAATTTAATTTTTATTTAATATTTGAAGATATAACACAATTTATTTAAATTTAAGAACAGAAAAACTCTCTCTCTATTAAAAAAGCACAGCCATATTGTAAGGCTTCTGGAATGCAGGAATATATATTTTTTTTTAATTTTCCAACTTACTTTCTTGAATTATCATATTAAAATACTTTGAATCTCAATCAAATTTGAGATTAATTGTTACACTGAAATTAAAATACTATACAACTAAATCTTTTTTTAGATCATTCATCCAGCATAAGATGTAATTGTTTATTTTAAAAAAAGAACTTTCCTCATTAAAATTCCTCAAACAATAGTTGCTCAATAAAATAAAAAAAGATTATTGAAATTAGTCCATTTGAGCCTCAAACATAAAAAAAAATTATGTTTGATCCTCTTAACATAAAATTGGTTGAATTGTGCCTTCTTTTCAGAAATAAAATTAAAGCAAATATAAGAATAAGGGATTGTAATCAAATCAGTTCTATTAAATCACAAATTTAATTTTTATTTATGACCTCTCAGGACTGGTTTTTGCACCATTAGCATCTCATCATACCCTACTAATAGTTTTGCCTTTCTTTTAATAGGCTGTAATGTTAACAGAACGAGTTCTCAATTTTTTGTGTATTCTGCAATTTTTAATCCACTGAAGAATACTTTTAATTTTAACACATTAAATAACTTCCCAAACTACCAACTGAAATTAATGTTCTCGTTGTTACTGATATGAAATTAAATTCAGTTGAAAATGTTGATTATATCTTGTGCACATAACATTGGTGAATATTTGATAGATTTACGTGCTTCAACAAAGACCTTGTTGTCTTGTATTGGGTTTACCACTTAACAGTAACAGGAATAAATTTAGAGAATGATGCACAGATTAAATAAAGAATTACAAGGATCACTTCTATGTAGTTGTTATATATTTTGTCCTTTGTGTATACTTGATATGAAAAATTATAGTTTTCATTATGTTATTGAACATGATTTCAATAAAAAAATAATAATAATAATAAAAGATGGGCTGTCCTCATTATTCTTCTCTGTAAAATATGACAAATGAGGAGAGAGAGGTGGAGTTTTTTTCTTTTAAGTACTGTTGTCTATAAAAAGATAAATTTTTCCGTCATAGCTCCATTTATAAATGTGTAAAACCATTAAACAAATGCTATAAAAAGGAAAAATGAATGATGACAAAAGGAAAACCAAGGAAAGCTCAGCTTAGTTTCCAGCTTTGAAAGAAAAATATTCTTTTAAATTCTCTAACCTGCACTATCAAAAGACATAGATATTTACATTATTTTAAAACATATATGAAATTTTTTTTGTCTAATTTTCTTCTTCTGCTTTTAATATTTTGCTTGGAGGCTAAGCATTATCTAAACATGATAATAATTAAATTGATATGTTATTTTCATTTAAGTTTTTTCTTCTAAAAGGAGAAAAAAATTTAAATCATTATAATTAATACAAATAGAAATATAAAATGTTGGAATACAACTAATATCACTCGAAACTATATTAGTAAACATTTTTATAGTATGATTTAATTTTAAAATCGGCAAACAAGTTAATACAGTTTCAATACTACACTGTGACCAATTTTCAGAACTTGTAATTATATTTTTATAGTGATTAGGAGGGCCTTTACTTGATGAAAGAAACTTTAGCCAAAAGGCTTACTGTCCAGCCACCAAACAGGAAACAGTGCCCTCAAGTTATACATGGGTAATATTTCTACCAGGTAAATAACAAAAGTACACTTACTAGTTCTATAGGTCCTCTAACATAGAGGATTAGCAGGTTCATATTTTTGAATGATAAGAAAGGACAATCTATTTTTAGAGGAATCATTGTATAACCTAAAAATCCCATCCAGAGAGAAACTTTATACCACTTGAGGTAGCAGGCAACCATCCAATACATAATCCTAATTTATTATCATAATGATAGGAACATTTTAATTCAGATGCATACTGACCAAGAATTTTGCAGAAGCTTAAGTTTATGCTAAAAAAAAAAATTATTTTCTTCCCTATTTAAATAATCACCAACTAGATAAGTGTTTCGTACAGGAACATTCCTCACACTCCCAGAATTGTATTGCATGAGAAGTGTCAAAATTAATTAAGAACCATTCAGCCAGACACATTCACTGCAGGTTCAACTCATCATGCCATTCAAAAGTATTTACTGACAAACAAAAATGATATCAATTTTAGCCAGAAAACATAAAATTAAAAAAAAAAAATGAAAATGTACTACATTTTACTAGATAAATTCTCATCAGTCAATTCTCCCTTGAGAATTTGACCCTGGTCAAATATCTTAAAGAATTTATTATTTGTTTTAAACTAGTTATTAAGTTATTCTTCTAGATAGTAGATTTACCCTGAGTACTTTATGGAATTATTCCTGTTCACTTTTATGAGATTTTACGTTTATTCTAAAAATAGATCTTTGTATCTTTTGTGATCTTATACAGTTGAAATATTTTGTTATGTTCTTGCCCATGACAGTTGGCGATGACATTAATTTGAGATTTAAGCTAATAAAACATGTTTAATAAAATATTTTTTTTATTTGGTTTATTCTGTAACTCAGTATTTTTAAATTTAAGTTGATAATCACAGTACATAGTATATTTCTGCTTCATTTAAAATTACTCCTAGTATTTGTTTGTAATCACTAATATTTTTGTTTTCTTTTACCTCTACTCTAACTAATTTATCACCTCCCCACTAGTATTATTAATTTTCACGCGGATGTGCACGCGCACACATACATCTAGTTTTATATATATATATATACTTTCTGAACTTTACATTTATTTATTAAGATTGGGATTGACTATGTTTATTGCAATAGCTAGGTTTTTTTTATGTTCCCCAGTCTAATCATCCCACAAGAATGAGTTACGTTATTTTGTAATGTTCCTTCCCATAAACAGTGTCAGATTATTTATTCGGTATAATTAACAATTCATTTATCTATAATGAACATAGAAAAAGAACAATGTTTTATTCAGAATCTTCTAAGAGAAAAAGATGTTCGCAGAGCTTTCCAAACGAAATACTTGTACATAAAAATTTATTTTTTTATATCTGAAAGTTTCATAATGATGATTTAAAAGTATATATTTACAGCTGTTATTTTAATATTGAATTAAAACAAATAAATGGATATTATGAATAAGTTGTTACTTTAATGACAATGTCATATTATAAAAACTTATTTTTTATATTACTGTGCCCTCACATTTCTTATTTGTTTTTTGTTATTTCAATTGAAATACTGACATATATTTTATGCCATATATACTATTTATATATTTGTAATATTAATACATTTTCAAATTTGATAGCTTTAAGATAATTTATAAGAGATTAGTTGTATTCTATTAAGAAAGTTTTATTTATAATTATGGCAATTATCACTGATAACTCACTATTTGTAAATAAAGTATATTTTTCTAAGAGTTTGTAAATCATCATTTGAGTCCCGCATTACAAATTAACTCAATGAATTTTATGTATTCATTTACATATCTAATTTTACTTTTTATTTTTTTTTTTCCTAACGTTTTAGACAATCAGCAAATTAAACATAATTATATCGAGTGGTACAAATGTCCTCACCCTATCTCCAAAGGTTGTAACTTCGTATAAAAATGAAAAAAAAAATCGGTTCTGTTGTTTGATTACATTTACTAAGGCGTTTACACTTTGCGTCATTAAGTTGAGAAGATAACACTGGCCAAGTAGCCACCGTCAGAGTTGATGCACAATTGGTGTCGTTTCACAACATGTTCCATTACTTTCCTTAAAACGTCTGGTGATAAATTCTCCACCTCTTGTTGGATATTCTCCTTTGAGGTCACCAGTGTCTCAGGCTTATTGCTGTATACCCTTGACTTCAATAACCCCCAAAGAAAGAAGTGTGAAGCTGTCAAATTGGGCGATCTTGTGGGTCAATTCAAATCGCCAAAACGAGAGAATAAGCGACCGGGAAACGCTGACTTCAGTATGTCCATTGTTGCTCGTGCTATGCGCGCGCTGGCACCGTCCTGCAGTAATCACATGTTTCTCAAACCAAATTCGACAATTTGTGGCAGCAAGATCGTGGTTCTGTAACGCACACTAGTGATAGTAACAGTGTTGCCATCGTCGTTCTCAAAGAAATACGGTCAATGCCGTGCGGTGTTTTCTCCGTCAAATTGGTCAAATTGGTGCGGTGTTTTCTCCGTAAACACCGCACCAAACAGTGACGTTGAGAGAAGTTAGTGAATTAGTTAGTCACTGAATTACACGCGGATTTTCAGTGCCCCAGAAAAGAAAATTTTGAGACGGTTTCCTAGAGGCGAGCGGCTAGACGTTGTAGTGTTTGGCCAATTGGTGCCGAACGCCCAGGAAATCGACGACGAAATTCACTCTGAACCAAAGTCATCGACCCATTGTTTCTCAAAAACATTGATACATTACGCGGTCCTGGGGAGTATATCGATCTATGGCTCATCCACGTATATTTTGGATTAATGAAGAATAAAAATAAATTGATTAATACAACTATTTGCCAAGATGAAAGCATCCTACGACCATTGGTGTGCGCGACCTCCACACCAAACATTCGGTAGAATTTATAATTTTGTCTGCATGTGGTATATTATAGTGTTTTATCGTACTATTTGATATTATAAAAACATGAAGAATTATATTTAAAAAAATAAATAAGTAGTTAAACAGACGTTTTTAATAAACTCTGTACAAAATAGTCTAAGAGCTTTAAGATGTTGGTAAATTAAAAAAAAAAATTGCAAAGTACTCTAATTAGAACTGAAGTGCATTTAGTCATACATATATATATATATATATTTTTTTTTTTTTTTGAAAATGAAACCAAGAGTTAGAGACAAAGGTTCATTAAAATTGGAGTTCACCTACATTCCTTTCCAACATATTCTTGAACAGCTGAGTACTTTTTTCATAGTATATATTGCTTACGTTGATGTTTCTTGTGCTGTGCTTATTCAGAATACCTGAACTACCTTCTGTCTCATTTATTAAGCCTCTTTTAACAACTTCCTACCTTTTTTCCTGCTCCTACTATCTTTGTCACATGTTTTCAAGTTATTCTTGTTTCTTCATCTAGATACTTTTTTCTAAGAAGTCATTATTTGTAGTACCTTTTTTTTTTAACATACAAAACATTTACAATTCATACAAAGACAACGTTTGTTGTTTTGATCATCGTAAGACTTATTTAATAACAAAAATATTCCACTATTAAATATTTTTGTATTAAAAAATAATGAAATAATAATAGTAAATTTATAATTGTAACTAATACAATTATAAAATAATATATATTATTAAATATTAATTACATTATATACGAGTACATTTAAACACTATATTAGTTTTATTAGTTATAAAAATATGAATATTTGTTTATTTATTACTCAGTTTTATAACTATTATTGGATACAATGTTTCTAAATTATAAGATCGCATGTGTGTGTGTGTGTGTGTGTGTTACATGATTTTATTAAATTTATTCGAACTCGCTAAAATTTATTTTACATTTATTTTATAAAAAATCCTAATAAATTAATAATCTTTTAAGGAAATAAAATGTTAATAAATACGTGATTATTAAATTTACATAATCTTATAAGATTAAAATTTTATTCTTGCATCCCTTCAAGTGAAAAAAATGGATCTTTGCTTATGGATGCACAGTATAAAAAAAATAATAGTTGTAAAACGTTATTGGCTGATACTTTTCTAAACTTATTTGTTAACATGTTGTTTAGTGAACTATGCATATTTATTTTACAATTTTGCATCTTTTCATTATGCCTGTTCATTTAATATAAAAAATAAAACGGAAAACAATTAAAAATGTACAGTTTTCAACTAGTTTTATACAAGATGTTTTATAAATATAATTAACGTTTGTTTCTCTTGTCCTCTTGTTTTTTGTTTTAATGTTTCTTGTTTATTTATGATACATTTTGTAAAAAAAAAAAATTATTAATGCAAAAATTCAAACCCATAGACAGTTTCAAAAAACTTTGATACTTTGAAAATATATACAACTTCTAATCCACTCTTTATAGAAAAAATGTTGAACAACTTTTTATTTTTTTACAAAATATATTAAAGTTAGGATTAGTTTAAATCACAGGAATGTCAATTATTATCGGACATCCACATGGTGAGTGGTAAACTTTTTAGATGATTAGGACCTTCAGTTACACCAATGACTGTAAAATTTAGGGAAAAACATTATACCTGTTTACGAAAATAGGTAAATCCTGATAACGATTGTAAAATATAACAAAAACATCTTTGCAGGAAAGTTTGATAGCCATACTGTTTTGAGATAAGTTTGGCGTCCTGTTGATCGACTTCTTGTTACAAGAAACAATTATGTAACCTTCTATGAAATTTCCCGGAAATTTTGTATGATTAGCGATAGGGTAGTTAATATAGCCGGAATTTTTTCAATACTTTCGTATCGAAAAATTTCCAGCTTTATCATTTTTCGGTATTGCATAATTTTCCTTTAAAGTATTGTTTTATTATTTTCCGGTATTGTATAATTAGCTACGGAACAGTTGAGGGAATCGTGCTTTTTGTATGATAACGCGCGTCGACGTTTTACAACTATTATACGTCGTTTACTGGGAAAATTTAGATGGGACATTTTCATTTACCTACTACGTAGTCCGGGTTTATTTCCGAACAGTTTCCATCTGTTCAAAATGTTTTTTGAGGGACAATCGATTCCGCTAATGATGACGAATAGTTCTAATAATTCTTGTAATTAAAAGGTTATGAAATCCAAGCAACGAACAAATATGATTCAATATTCTGGAAATACATGTATCGTATATATAGACTGAGAGGATTAAATTTGAATCTATTAATCTGATCTAAAAATCAGATCTATTATCCGTTCAATATTTTTAAGCAATTGAATCAGTGTAAATTAACGCGGGATAATCTTTCGAATTGTCGAACACAGACATTCCCCTAGGCTGTTATACAAAGAGGGAGCAGCATAATATAAATTAATTAATTTATCAGAATCGGAATCATGGATGGGTCCGTGATTCCGGCATCGCATTGAGGGAGTGGAATAGACGTAGTTGCAGAGGGATACCTAGCGACTAACTGAATGAACTAGTATCGCATGTTCTGAATAGCTGAAATAAACGCAGGATAAGGTCTTTGACCTTTTGGGATCGGTACGGGGATGGACCGACAGACAATGTTTCATTGCTAATAATGCCATTGTTGTTCACTCTTAATTAAGCAGCAAATAGTAATATAGTCAACTAATATAATAGCAATTCTCTTCATCCTTTCTGCTTGATTCTCTTGTCCCCATCCTACGGCAACACTCCTCTCCCTTTTATTGTCTGAACTCAAATATTGCCGCTTGAGAAGTCTTTTATAGTGTACAACACGCTAATACAAATTATCTGTTCAGTAACCTTTATGTTATTTATTTATACCTTATTTTAAAATTATAATATCTTTTCATCTAATTTTAACTGATAAATATTTAATCCGATATGAATATTTACAATAGAAATTAGATGTACTGAAAGCGAGCATCTTATTTAAAAATAAGAAATGGTAAATGCATATATATTTCTTATAGCTAATGAATATTTATAAATATTACTAAATAAATAAGGCTATATATTATAAGTCTGAAAGAATAGAAAGTAAAAGACTCCCGAATTGTATCTCGTTAATTTTTTTAAAAACAAGCGTTGTTAATTTCAGTCTGATTTAAATCACTTAAAGCTCCACCCTAATGAATAACTTCCTGGACTATTCAAAAGTAATTGAGTATTCATTTTCAATAACTGACGAACTAAATGCAATTAAGAAAATTTTTATGTCATTCTTTGCTAAAGGAAAAGTTTTGTCTTGAAGGGTATTTATTGTCTTAAGAATCACTATAATTGAAAAAATAAATTGAATTTAACATCGTATTAACTTATAAATTAATTGTTTTTCATGCGGAGATTCCGGGTTTGAATACCGTTCAGACATGCCTTTTTCACACGCTACAAAAATTGTCATTCATCTCATCCTCTGAAACAATACCTAACGGTGGTCCCGGAGGTATAAAAAAAAAAGTTGCGATTTATTTAAAAATGATATTAGGAATTAAAGAAAATTATTCCGTTTTCCTCCTGTTTTATCAGTAGGATAATTTCAACATCCAACGGTAAGAAATTATTTTTTTTTTAATATAGTTAATTTTATTTAAGATTACCGGTCGGTTTCAAAAGTGATTATATTCTTTTTTAAACTGCTATCTCAGCTTTTAGTAAAGATAGCATTTTTTTTTTTTATTGCAAGTGTTTTTAACATTATTACATGGGAACATAGTTACATAACTTCACTTTGTATGCTAGGAAGAAGAGAATTGCGAAATAAATAAGAATTTCGATTAAAACTTTTGTGAGTTAACTGGAAAAGAACACAGTCCCTTAATCTGAGCGCATAATACAAACGTACACTTGTATATACGGCTGTTTCGCTGTTTCTTTGTATCGTATATCGCTGTGAACTGCACAGTATATACAATTTTATATATATTTTAACGCTTCAAAGACAAGATGCATACTTTGTGATGCATACTATAACTTTATTATCTCATACATTTCTCATACGTTTGCTACGATGTATATTTTACCGAATCACTAACACAATACTTCAACGGTCTTTTCGTTCTAGTGGTTTAAAACGTATGCTTCCTCTGTCTCTCGGATCCCTATCCACCACTCCTGGATCTGGTCAGACAAGTTCATATTGTATTAGCAACATGTGAATATTATAAATGTTTACCTCTACACAAATAGTTTAAGTAAATAAATCATAACTTTGAACGAAATATGACAAAAGAAAATTATTAAATTTGTTCGTTATTTTATTTTCACTACAAGTAATTGTAAGAAAGCTATTGAAAAGTTAGTATTTGTAAATAATTTGGGCTAGAATTTTGATTGAAAGACAATCTAACCACTTGGTCAACGTACTCACGTGAATCATTTCTTTTTACGATTCAAAGAATGACCTTGCTAAGTTTAGTTAAATCCATTCAGTCGTTAGATATACAGCCCACCTGGTTGGTCTAGTTGTTAACTTCTCACGCAAATCAGCCGATTTCGAAGTTGAGAGTTCTATGGTTCTAGTAAAGGCAGTTGCTTTTATACGGATTTGAATACTAGATTGTAGATACCGGTGTTCTTTGGTGGTTGGGTTTCAATTAACCACACTTCTCAGGAATAGTCGATCTGAGACTGTACAACACTGCATCTCATATACAATCATATGTATCATCCTCATTCATCCTCTTGAAGTAATACCTTAACGGTAGTTCCGGAGACTAAACAGAAAAAAAAGTCGTTAGATATATTATTTTAGAAATTCAATACATGAAGACAGCTAAGTTATATTTCTTTCTTTTTCATATATAAAAAAAAGTCATTTACAAAAGTAAATTATTCTTTGGTTAGTAAAATAAAAAATTCTTATTTAATTTAGTTACCATATCAATATTTTTTTATTTAAAACTGAATAATACTTTACATAACGCTAGTTTAAGATAAAATACTAGTACAGATATGATAGTAGTAGTAGTTACAAGTATTTTTTCTTAACTGTCTTTATGGTTCATGTTTTCCTGGTATTACATCTGGCAAGTATTGCGTTTAGTCTGTTAGTCAAGGGCGAACGAGTTAGTGTAGTTAGTGTAGTTTAGTAACAGGCGTGCGATATTTCTAATTATCATTACGGTTATATATATATATATGTATATATATATATGTATATAAAGTTGGTCGCATTCCCTTTTTTCTGTAGTGAACTACTTTTTCTGATTTAAAAGAAAAGATTTACTTTAATTAAAGCCTTAAATAACAATAAAATGAAAGGAAAATGTTTTGCAGGTGCAGGACATCTTTAAAGACATAACTTCACGGTTGGCTAACTAAAAACGAACTGAAGCTTCGTGACAGACACCTTCCCTGCCACAGATTTCCCAGTGTCTATCCACATAAATAAATATTCTGCATTTTCTTTTTATAATACAATACTGTTGTTGTTATAGTATATTGCAAGCAGTAAAAAAGTGTTATTTTGGGAGCTGGCAAAATATTTTTAAAATTTATTTATGAGACTGCTCATGAATCTCAGTATTTTTTTGCCCTGTAAAAAAAGTTTACTAAATATTATAAAAAAATCATTCAAATTATTAGAAATAATGATTTTTTTAGTCATCGGGCTAAGTAAATCAAATAACCTTTTTTTTTTTCTACGGTGACTCTGAAAGAAGCATAACCAGAAGTGGTCCCTCATCTCCCAGAATTGAACATCTCCCAAAATTTGTAATTAGTGTTGAGGTATTTATTATATAATTCATCTGGTAAAGTATGTACTATAATAATAACCTCTGCAAAATTTTCTGGCTACGCTCCTGATCACCGACAAAGTTGGATAGTAAAGCATATACATTAGTTTTACATAGTAATTGGTATGGAATGATTTTATATAAAGCTTATTTATTTAATATGTCTTTTTAAATTCAAATTCATACCTGGTGTGAATTTTTGTTTTAAATTCAAAAGCTGTCAATCTGGTGCCTAAATGAAAGATTCATAGGTTTTTTAGATTTTTTAGTATGATTTAATTAGTTTAATAAGCTACATTTACTGGATCATGGTCGTTTCTCCTCTTCCAATAATTTCATTAGAAAATGTGAAGAGGAACACAAGTTATTCTTTATTACTGTGGATATGCTTTTGGAGAAAAAAAGTTAGATAAGCTTTGTAACTTAAATTATTCTGTAATAACAAAGCCTTTTGTTTTTTGTAACAAAAATACATAGCAAATGTATTGAATGACAGTGAAAAAGAAAAAATGACAGCGAAAAAAGAAAAGATTTCACTGATCATATTTGAGCTAATGCGTTGGAAGCTAGAGCGACAACCATTAGTAGTAGGAAACTTACTGAAAATCTGTAGTGAAATGATAGTCAATTACCAGAAACTTAAAAAAGGACTATGAAAACAGCAAGATTAAATTTAATGAAGAGCAGCCTCAGAGATAAAATAAAGAATTTTTTATTCATTTACTTCATAGAGAAAAGAATGGTTTCCATTATCTTAAAAGAGAAAGGTAAGGAATAGAGGAAATTTTAGGGATATAATTTAGGGATGTATTTCCATTATTATGAGGTTTCAATAATAATATTGATCAACAAGGTTAATTATCAAGATATGAAAGTCGGGCACTGCAAGGTAAAATGCATTACAGGAACTGATGTGGATCAGTGGTATCAAAATCTCTGGATATTGTAGAAGCCTGGTGAATTTCTCATTCTGGAAGTAACTGATCATTTTACAGCTGATATTAAGGATACTTGTTGAGCCTCTTACGATTATGGAATTTAATGACCATTATTCTCAGGATACCAAAGGAACATCTCATAACTGTTCTTTATAATATGAAGTGGGTTATGAATCTTTTTGAAGGCTTATTATGCTATTACTTTAAAAGATTGGTTCTGGAAGCCATTAGTGGATACACCTCATACTAATATAAATAAACATATTAATATGTTAAAGTTGAACAAAGTTGTTTACTTCAAGTGACATATTCTGTTTTGCTGGCAAACCTACCAACAACCTGTGGTTTAATTAAAGATACAATGGCAGTATTTCACTCAAAAAAGATTTCAATAGTGATATTTCAGGATTTGAGGGCATGGTTGTAAATTAAACTGTAAATTAACAAGGTTAATTGTCCCAGAGGTAACTAAAGTTTAATCATCCTCAAATCAAATTGACGAATTAGCTCTGACTACAAATTAACCTCATTTGGACTGATATTATTGAAACTTTAAAAATGGGAATACATTATAAAAATGATGTCCTCAAAATATCCCCTATTCCCCTCCCTTTGATGATAAATTAAATCATTCTTTTCTCTATAAAATAAATGAATATACCTCACAAAAAATTCCTCCAAAAAAGGAAATATGTGAGAATTTCTGAGAGTCCCTATCATCAAATTTAGTCTTGTGGTTTTTGTAGACCTTTTTCCAATCTGTGGTAATTGACCCATTGTATTGCTACAGGCTTTCATTAGTTTTCTTACAAGTTTTTGCTCCAGGTTCCAATGCACTAGCTCAAATAATTTTATGTATATTTTCCCCACACCAAACATTTACAATAAAATAACATATCCCTGAATTTTAGTTATGATTTTATTTTTAGGAGTGGTAATTCTCATTCTACAAAATTTTAATGGTCTTCTATTAGAAACAACAAAAATCTCAAGGGCTTATATAATTCTCTTGGTATCTTTTTTGTTGATAAGCAATTACAAAACACATAATAAAATTAACTATATTTACTCAAAATTAGTTTAATTTAATCATTATTACTACCTTGATTACCTTACTATTCTTGATTACCTGATGATAATATAACTGCTCATTTATGCCAATAAGTAATTTTATTTTAATATATTATAAATTAAAGCGCCAGCCTCCGTCGTGGCACAAGTGGTAGCATCTCAGCCTTTCATCCAGAGGTCCTGGGATCGAATCCCGGTCAGGCATGGCATTTTCACACACGCTACAAATCATTCATCTCTTCCTCTGAGGAATGCCTAATGGTGGATCTGGAGGTTAAAAAAAAAAATATGTTTTATATATTGAAAATATCTTGTAACTAGCAAAAATTTCAAGAGTAAATGTCAGATTCTGAGGTAAAAATTATAAGTGAGGGTTAGTATGTACGAGCATAAATAGACTTTTTTTATAGCATTAGAATGTATGTTTTCAAAATCATTTGACTCATATATTAACAAGAAGGCTGGTTATGGTAAAATACATAACAACAACAGTAATATTTTTTCTCCTTTCAGTTATGATGAATTTATTTTCTCAAAACATACTGACCACACATATTATCTGTTATCAAGCAGATGGTAATAGGAGTAACTAACAATTATAATCGTTAAAAAAATAAAGAATTCACGTTTGCTCGCTCCGTCGTGTAGAACTGTCATGACAAGCACAGTTTAATAGACTCAACCAAATACCAGGATAATATAATTAGTAGGATGTATTATTTCAAGGAAACCTAGCTATAGTTTTATTAGTAGACTCCATGGGTATACCGACAGATATTGCTGTTTTCCGGGTACTGAGAGCATGCAGTTTAGTGAATCGGCTAAAATAATGGTTCCGAATAAGACCACCCGAGCGAGCACACTGTGTTTTTTGTTTGTTTGTCCTCGAATTCATACTGAGTGACGCAAATCTTTCACAGAAAAATTTTAATAAAAACCTTTCGTTATATTAATTAATATACAAGATTGATTTATTTATTTCCGTAATTAATATTAAATATTTTTTCATAATTTTTATTAGCCTATTTTAACTCTGGATAAGAAGAAAAGTGTACTTCCCAAATCAGCTGATTTGGAAGCCGAGAGTTCCAGCGTTCAAGTCCTAAAGCCAGTTATTTTTACACGGACTTGAATACTAGATCGTGGATACCGGTGTTCTTTGGTGGTTGGGTTTCAATTAACCACAGATCTCAGGAATGGTCGAACTGAGAATGTACAAGACTACACTCATACATATCATCCTCATTCATCCTCTGAAGAATTATCTAAACGGTAGTTACCGGAGGCTAAACAGGAAAAAGAGAGAGAGAAGTAGAAAAGTGTAGAAAAGACCTTCCTAATTAAATCCTAATTAAAGTGATTTTAAAAATAGCAATCTTGCTGACAAAAATTCAAATCCACGTTTTATTCTAGTATTGTTTCATTGTTACATAAATCATACATAAATTTTGTTTCTATTTTCAATGAACGAACCCCATTCAATCATCATTTCAATGTGTGTATGTGTGAACACTTTTTTTTAATTTTGATTTGATTTCGGATTCTGATTAATCATCATTAGAAGATTACAGGAATGGCCCCGATCGGCTTTCGGGTCACCTCAAAATTGCAGCAAAAATTAAAATATTGTAATAATCATTACGCAGTTAACAGTTTAAGCTATCAAATTGGTTCAAACATATAAAGGTTTACTAAAATGCATAAAAAAAATATCAATTTTGTAAATCAAGTATAACACTCCAAAATAGTGAAAAACAAATTTTTTAATAATTGAAAAAAAATCATAAAAAGCTGCAAAATATTAATTAACTTAGTGTGTATAGTGAATGTAAACTTTGTTAAAAATGTATAATTGAGAGAACAATAAGAATGTTTTCATTGGTTTATTGGTTTATTTCTGAAGAAGAAATTAATAGTTCTGGTTGAAGAATTACTTAGTCTTACTTAGTCTTAATTACTTAGTTTTCCCTGGCAACTTACCTACCCTTTTTATACTTTATACTGCAGTATTCATTCAGCAAAATTAAATTGCTATGTATGTTGTTAATTTTTTCCACTCTTTTCAATAGCTCTGAAAGATTCATGACACAATTCAAGTTATATTAATTAATTTTAGTTCAATTCTGTTGCAGATAGAATAAAAATTTCCTAAAATTGTTTAATACCAGTAATTAAAAATAAGAAGACTAGGAATCAGTTGTTTGTACCTTTCATCTTCCTTACTTGTTTAGCATGCTAAACTTGTTGATTAGTAAAATGAACATGTTTTTGCTGGGTAGAATATTTTAGTAATGTTTCATGAAATTTTAAATTCAGAATATTGTAATTATGAAAATAAGAAATAATTATGTAAAAAGACTATTGAAGGGAAAATTTATTGCATTACAAGCTCTCATAGGAAAATCTAGTTAGGTATAAAATAATAACAGTTCAGTTAGCAAACTATATTATTAATTCTAGGAAGTATGAATAATCCTCAGAATCATTCATACATGAAAAAGTTACCAAGAATTAAATGAGCCCTTGAGATTTTTATTTTTTCAAAAAAAGCAAATTTATTCGTCTACCTCAGAAATTTACAATGTAATTCTGTTAAGGAATATTACATAAAGTTTTGTGGATGGTGGTGTTTTTCCATGATTTATTTGGTTTTATTTACTTAACAAAAAAATTAATGGAATAAATACAAAAATTAAAGAAATTTTAGGAACATCTGAATTAGATATTGTAACAGGATATCAGAAGCAATGTATAAGCTACTGTTACTAATCACACACTACACGTTATTTTAATACAGTACTGTATAATTTTAGTTATTAGACATACTGTGATTCTTATCAATTCATTATATCAGTGCTCATTGTATCTCCCAATAATCTATTTGTGTGTTTTTACGTGTTTATATTTAACAACACAGAATTTTGTGCAATGTTTACAAAATACAGTACTGATCTGAAATTAAATTTAAGTACTGCAGAAGGAAAAAATGTAACAAACCAAAGTACCCCAAACAAAATGAATTATAAAAATAATAATTTTTTTTTCGTTTCCATTAACATGAATCTAAGACAGATACCTCTGCAAAAGATGTATAAACCTTACAGTCTAAACAATAACTTAGAAATTCAGAGTAACTATAAATAGGTCACTGACTGTAGGTGACTATAGATCATTGCCTCAGAACACTTGACAAGAAGGTAATGCAGATAGACAGTCTGTCTGTCTGATTTCATTGAAATTGCTGTTCTAAATTCATTGCTTAAAAAACTCTGAAGTAAATATGTTAACATACTAAACAATAACTGCTCAATATTCACACAAGTAAATTTAAATTGTCTTTTTTTAAAGAGTTTTTTAGGGGTTCACAGTTTACATGACAGTTTTCAATTTCAAAATTTATAATTTTGTTATATTTTCACATAAGTTTTTTATGATGATTTGAAGTAAGGGTCCACAAAGTCAATCCTTCTTGTCAAATGTTATGTGACGATGATCTTTTTATAGTCAGTCTGCATTTTTAAATTATTAAGTTTAGACTGTAAGGTTTATACATCTTTTGTAGATCTCTGTCTTAGATTCATGTCAATGGAAACGAAAAATTAGTATTATTATTATTAATTTTGTTTGGGGTACTTTGCTCTGCTAGATTTTTCCTTCTGTAGTACTTAAATTTAATTTCAGATCAGTACTGTATTTTGTAAATATACCACAAAATGCTGTGTCATTAAATATGAACAAGTAAAAACAAGCTTTATGTGTAGTTAAGTTACTGAGATTCGTTGACGAGGCAACACAAATGACAGTTTTTATTAATAATATAAACTAAACTAACTAACATGCTAGGACTAAAAGAAACAATATTTAAGTTAGATATTCATTCATTAGGTTAAGAATTTTAATCAGACTGAACTAATAACAATGACCTTTTTTTTAATGAGGAAAGCTGATTTATTCCTGCATTTATTTATTTCTTTCTTAAAGTAGACTTGCTGTGAGGGTAATAGCTGTTCTCTAAACTATGTAAGTATTGTACCAGGAAAGAAGCAACGTAAAGAAGTGTAATTTCAGTATTCAGAGCACTTCAGTCTGTTCGTAGTTACATTTTACAAGTTATTATATCCTAATAATTGATTTTTGGAAAAAGATCTTGCTCTTTGCTTCTTTCTATTTTTATTTTCCTTTTTCTCGGTACACTGTCTTATCAATGACCAAATGGATTGATGATGGATTGGATTGGATGACCAAATTAATTGATGGACTGACATAAAATTGAAAATTTTATTAACATACACCACAAATCAAATAATTCAACAAAGCTTTATTATTCATTTTAAAAAAGGTTTCCAATTTCATGCATGTCACCCAATTTATGTCAACCTTCATTATTAAAATAAGCCGATTTTAATGAACCTTTTTTATTTTGCGCGGATTGCCCTTTCTAAGTTTCTATTTACGTAATTTAAGAAAGATATTTTATAAAAATAATAAATAAAAAAAGCCCTGTTGAGTTGAAACTACTATTTGATAATATTGATCATTATTCTCATCATTGCTTAGTGGGTTGTTAGAATGACGTCATTAAATATTCAAATTATTCTCGTTCGAAAACAAAAAAAATAAACAATTTTTAGTCAAGCTAATTTTGATTTTAATATCGATAATATGTGGTTTTATATGTTATGTAAAATTATTGCTTTCTTTTAGCCGTTAGTTGTAAGGGAAGTACTTAATTTTTTCATTGTTTTTAGAACCATATAAATGACAAAGATAAAGATCTCAAAGAAATTCATAATTTGACTATACTGTAATGTGATGAAAAAAAATTAATTTTTGTTATGATTTTGAAACTCGGAGGTTACTGTACACGTCATTTATGTAATTAGAATAAAAATAACTAACATATATTGATTGCATTTAGAATACGGATATCAACTAGACGCATTTATTGTTTTTAATTTTCAAATTTTTTACCTCATTCTGTTATTTATGGTAACAACTGGCATACAGACATGAAATAAAAAACTCCTATAGTTATCTATATGACCTGTGATCGCTGGAGTAAAAATTCGTACTTCAAATTATGTCTGTGAATCAGCATTTAGCAACTTTAGTGTGCTAAAAAATATATTTTAATTTTTTTTTGTAACTGAAAGATCTTGTAAAAAAAACTTTCTTGCATTATTCCCCTGAACTATCTTCATTCTCTAAACTGTGTAATTCTGCTACTAGGATAACATGTAGATGATAATCTCGTCGTATATACTGTATATAGGTACATGTTTCCTCGTCGTATATACTGTATATAGGTACATGTTTCCTTTTCGAGACAACCATTTTTATCCTGGTATTGTATTAACTTGCACATGACAATCGTCTTGGTATTTTTATACTGTTTTGTGTTCCTCTGTTTTATTTCATTTTAGAATATTATTTTGCTAATGAAATAACACCAAATGATTATTACGCAGTATTAATTAAAATAAATTATTAATCAAATCATTAATAAATTTGAAAATAAAAAGTTCAAAACCGTATACAAAAATAAATTAATAATAATAAAGTAAAATAATCATTAATATCTAAAGATTAATAGCCATTACGATCTTTAATAAGTCTTACAGAATGAAATACAGTATTTGGTTATATAAATACTTTACAACGATTTTGTCTATTTTTTTTTCACATGTTTTTTTATTGTTGTTTGTGGTGATAATTTCATTATTAGTAATTTGATGAATTAGTGTAAAAAAGGAAATGTATAAATTAAAGAAAAATTTAAATGATTATGTAATATTAATTAACAACTAAATAAATAAAGTGACGTGAAATAAAGAGCTTCTCAATGTACATTTATAAAACAAAAATAACTGTCGACCAAAAATCATGCAGTTCAAATAATCATACTGCAATAGAGAAAGTTAGCATAAAAACTGTCTAAACCATTCCAACTCCAACTCAAAATGCCCACCATACGCTAATTTTACATACCCGTTGTATAGTGTTGGATAAAAAAATACTTATATTGAAAAAAATAATAAAGGCGTGAATTACAAGTAATTAGAAATGGAGATAAATATACAATTATCCTTAAAAAAAAAAATTATCTCAAGTATTTATTGTTAATTATGTTATTATTATTATTATTTGTAAATCCGATAAAAAAGACTTATATTGCATAAAAATAACTGTGACATTTGACAATGTCATTTAACAGATAAATAAAGTCATTTTGCTACTAAAAAAAAAATAATTATAAATCAAGTGCTGATTGTTTCAAGAATAATTTACTAAAAATAACGTTTGTCTTCTTTATCAACTCAATATTTTCTTGTTTAAACTCACTGATGCAAATTAAAATTTCAAACGTTCAGCAATCATAATTTCTTAGGAATCCGATTTTTAAACACACGTTTTTACAATCAGTTGAGGAAATATTTCTCTTTTTTTAAGAAAAGGTTTCAAGACCTATAATAACTAATTTTAAAAATAAGTCTGTTTTACTGTCGTTAAATATTACTTAGTAATTACTGTTTTCAGTATAGTACAGTCTTGAAATATTTATTTTCAAAAATTATTATTAATATCATTGTTAATGAAGTAAAGAATTATAAGATAATTAATATTTATTTATCTTTTTTTTAACACTTTTATTTATAGTCGCATCAACAACTAAATTTGAATACTAATAAAGGGAACTAAAATACCTTTATTAGGATTTGAACCTAAAAACTTAGACTTCGAGATCAGCTGATTTACGAAGACGGGTTGACCACTACACCATCCCCGTGGGTTAAATTTATTTTATTTCACCAAATAACAACTAATATCATATCTTTGATTTTTATTTCCAGCTTTTTAGATAATAATAATTTAATATAGTAGATGTTCATTTTAAATTCGTTATCAAAGACATAATCTTAAAAAATACTTTTTGTTTAATCTGATGATTTTTTTATGTTAACGTTTTATAGTGTTAAAATTGTTTTCTTATCTGTTATTGTTCTTATCTGAGTATAAGAAGACTGAAAGTATTATTATTTTTTAATGTAACCGTTGCAAAAATCATCTGAGCCTTTATAATAATTATTGTATAAATTTAGTTATATTTGTCAGAGGACCTGCAATAAATTTACGTCATTCGAAATTACACCTTGAACTTACGCCCTTGTTCCCTAAACTGTAAAACTGTTGTACTAGGATAGTATAATACGCATGGGGGTTACTTATACTCCCTTATTGCTTACTCTTATTGCTTTAAGTTTATAGAAACTTCTCTGATCCTGGTATTTCATAAGTGCAGAAACGTTGTACTGCTTCAAGCACACACACCTTATGTCGATTTTGCAGACATAACAAAAACAATTTTATGTTGTTTTTTTAATTTGTTTTTTTTAAATTATTTTAAGTTATTGTATGATTGAATACAAACGTGAAAGTAACTAACAACATTTTATTTATTTGCAGTCTCTCTAAAAATATAACAACAATTAGCAGTAAAATACATCAATTTAAAAAGATATATTTTTTTTAATAATACTCGTACTAATAACGTAAGTATTATAAATAAAATTTTACTACTAGCTACTACAACTTAAAATTGTCTTTATGCTATAAATTCAAGAAGGCTCTTTCTTTAATTGCTAAAAAGAGTCTGATACTAATTATTAAATAACCCAAAAATATTTAATCAAAACTAAAACTTTTGTCTCATCAAATATACATAAAAAAATTAAACTAAGAATTTTTTTTAAGAGATTTAATAAATAACTAATATTTGCAAATTAGTGTCTTAAAAAACATTTATTAAAAATTCCGAAAATTAACATTATATTTAACCAATAATCCGGTTCCAGTAATAGATTCTTGTTTCTCTAAAATTGTTTTAGATTTGTGTTTGTGTTTTTGAATCTCGTGAATAGTATAATTGGTTTAATTCCTCGGTTATATAATTAAGTACAGCAAAACGGTAATTAAAAAGTCAAATAGTAAACAAGAAAACATACGAGTACATTAAGATTTTCTTGTTTTTGGGTTATATGTTTTTTCGTTAGTGGAATGATTCCAAAAAAGAAACCAAAAAACTTATGTAAAATAAAAATTATAAAGCCAAAATATCATTCAAAAATTTGATATATTTATGTGAAATAGATATAATTATTTGCGCTGAAATCTATTCTGCAGTTTACAGAAAAAAAACTTGACTATCCTTGTTACTCATAATGATAGTTGCTTAGATTGAGAAATCATTTGAATAGAAAATAATAAAAAAAGCTCTTGCTATTCTAGTTCTTGTGTCTATTTTTAATATAAATAGACGATTCAATTGCTAAATTCAATAAATCATAGCAATTAATTAAAAAACTATTTTCTTAAGAATTATTATTTTCTTAAAACGGATTCTCTTCACGAAATAACCATTTCGTATTGATAATTATAACTTTGTCAGTACATAGTGTTTTCATCTACTCCTCAGTTTTTCCCCGGCTATAGTGTGTGCTAGTACAGAAGCTATATTTATAACGTAAAAATATATAGACCAGTAAAAAAGAAATCTAAAAAAAAAAATTTTTAAGTTTTGTTCCTTAAGGAAATATTTTTAAAAAATTAACATAAAAATAATTTTAAATAAATTGTATATAATCGGGAGGAATGTCTCCCCCGATTTAAAGATTAATATTAATCTTTAATTCCAATGCTCCCCAGTCCAAAAAATCTGTACATACATAGTGGCCTGAATTTGATCTTATAACTCTGGACACCAAGGACCGATTTTCTTCAAACTTGGTAGACAGGAATTACCTTCGGAGTGAAAGAATATATTCAATCTTTGCAAAAATTGGAAAAGGTGATGGGGTACTTTGGTTAAAATAAAATTTCAGATCTTTACTGGAGCACTTTAGCAGAATTTTCTGTTAGAAAAGTTGAAAGTATTTCATCAAAATCACAAATTACTAAAACCTTTTATTTAATATTCACTCCCTCTCCAAAAAATGACTTTAAAAAAAGTTAACGGGAGCTTTTTGCATCTATAATAAATCAAAAGGCCTTCAAACCACTAAAAACAGTTTTTGCCCCTCCCACTCCAACGATCTGTAGCAACAAAAAATATTTTAAAAAAAATTTATTTTGAATTTAAATCCGTCTCGCATTGCATTTAAAATGTAAACATCTTAATTTTTGATAACCCTTACTGTTAAATATTTCTTTAAAAAAAATATTAGCGAAACATTTTCACCACTTCCTCTAGGAAGGGGTGAAAATGTTTCACCTCTTATAAACATATAAACAAAGTTGTAATTTTCTAAAATGACAACTTTGTTTATATGTTTATTTAAGTTATTTTTTATATAAATTTATCACCGTAAAGGGATTATTTTCTTAAAGATTAATTTTACCAGAATACTTCCTCTTGAGTATGGGAGTCACAAAACGAAAACGTTTATGAAATTTCAAATTTTTAATGTTCAAACGTATTTTTTTAACAATAAAGTCGTTAAAAAAACTTAATGCCCCTCACTTGATGGTGGAGATTTGTTAAAAAATCGAAAATAATTTTTTAATTTATTTAAAATTTAATTAAACATTTTAATCATTATAAAAATTCCGCTGATGCTGAGGCCCCAAATTTTCAAACAGTCGAAAACATATTTTTTGAAATTATGATGCTAATATATTAATATTAAAAATCGCTTCAAAAATTAAAATTAAAAGATGTAAATATAATCAAACAATTCTAAAAAAAGAATTAGTATAGAAATAATCATTTTTTTTTTTAATTATTTAAAGTTTATTTTGTATTTTATTATCAAAAGATTATAAATAAATATTTTTACATAAAAATTTGAAAAAAAAAAATTTCAGAATTATGGTTATTGTTTTCAATAAAAAGGAATTATTTTATCATACAGATACATATAGAGTTAAAATGATGGAACTGAAAAAATGAATTGTATAATTTGATGGCGAAGCTGGAAAAGTTATTCAATTAATTGCCGGGTTTTTGGTTATTTATTTGAGAAAAAGAATCCATTCACGAATGAGACTATTCAAGGCTGTAAATTCTGTTCTAGGATGTTACTGAAATCTGTTAATAGATTAAAATAGTTCAGTGGTTAAAAACATTATTATTTGTTCTTCCGACTTCGTTTCATAAACATTAAATTGTAATATTCAGTTTGAGATTTAGTAGTAATAATTTGATTTTTTAATTAATTGATTGCACATCTTTTATAATAGTTTTGCGTTTAAATGTTAGGTTACGAATCGTGAAAATAGATTATAATTCATAATTTTGATCCATTTAATAATGAACATTGTTTAAATATATTCATTAATAAATTCCTTTTCGTAATAAGAACAGACGTGTTTTAAAAATTTACATATTATTTATTGCGAAATTCCGTGACTGCGGTGATGTGATGTTAATACTGCTAAGTACTACTTATAATTTTAATTCGTACTCGTACTGCGATAAACTACCGACAACAAGCAGTTACGGATAAAACAAAACATACCATTATTCTGAATTAGTCGGACATTCCAATACTTCTTTCTTCCTGCCTTATTTCGTGTTATATTATAATTTACATGAAATTTATAATAACTGAGAAAGATTTTCTTTTTTAGTTCTTAGTTAATTGTTATTATTTAGAAGCATGATTTGTATTTCTTATTTAGGAATGAGAACAAAATTATTGACCTGAAATACCTGATTTTTTTTCTTTTTGTACATCTTGATTGTAAGTAGTTCATTCTTTTTACTCCTGCAGGGAAGAAAGTAGTTTTGTAAAATTTCAATAACAACTTCGAAATTATTAAAAAACCTATCATTTAATCTGTATTAAAAAAGATTTCTAACTAATTTTAGAATGACATTTTTCTTTCTTTTGAATATTTGAAGACTGTCAATCGATGTGAACGAAATTTTTAATGTAGTTTCTAGAGAAATGAGGGTATAATTCGACTTTGAAATCAGGAGTTATTTTGCCCATTACAAAAGCAAAACAAAAAATTTAATATCTTTTAAGGTTCTTTATATTTCCTTTTTAAAACAACCTTATAAAAACCGAATTATTTTACCACCGTATTTCCTAAACTTTGAGAATTCTTAAATTCAAATTTAAAATTTTTCTCAAAATGAGTGATTAATATAACTTATAATAGTACGGTATAATTTTTTCTGCAGTTAATTGATTCATTGAAAATAATATTCAGGCAGTATTACTTTCTAGCGGATGAACGACCGTTTGTTAATATTGGTTTGTTCCATTTAATAATATTATTAAGAACATTGGTGATGCCTCCATTCATAATCGTTCGTGTAATGTGAACTGGCTTTATGAGGTAACTGTAGACGCTTTTCGTAAATCATAATTTGTAGAAGGTAAAATCTTTTTGAAAATTCAAAAATTTGACATCCACTCTAGACAATAATACATAACACATTAAAAACTAGTTAAACTGAAAATAATATTAATCGAAAGAAGGTTGTTTTTATTACCTAAAATAAATTTAAATATAATAATATAACATAACCGAACAAATCATCTAATATTTGTTCTAAAATCAACAAACCGTAATAATAGCTTTTTATAACCCATAAGTAATCTATTTAACCTGCCGAGATGGTCTAGTGGTTAAACTCGTAATCGTAAAATCAGTTGATTTTCGAAGTCCAAGGTTCTAAGATTTGAGTCCTTGTAAAGACAGTTGCTTTTATATATATCTGAATGATAGGCTGTAAAACCGGTGTTCTTTAGTGGTTGGGTTTCAATTAATCATCACACGTCTCAGGAGTGGTCGACCTGAGTCTGTTCAAGACTACATTTTTACCGGTACATTTACATTTATATTACACTACGTCTGTTGCTATCTCAGGCCTGGCAACCTAGTAGCAGTGATTGCAGTTGCTAAATTCACACACACACACACACACACACACACACACACACACACAGAGAGAGAGAGAGAGAGAGAGAGAGAGAGAGAGAGAGAGAGAGACTCTGCAGTAACTGGTTAGAAAAAACAAAAAATTATCTTTTTAACTAAAATACTTTTATAGAATAATCAGTTGATACGATACAGAACGTGAAATTAAGCCGGGATGTTGATAAGCTATATATCTGTGGTTTTACTTTACGTAGTGTATGTTTGTTGTGTTCCACTTTCAATTTAATGAAGCTAAATTAATGTAAAATATTTTTTATTTACAAATTTCTTCTCTCCCTCTTTCTGGCTCAACGTTATTCGTAATATATAAAAAATTCACATAAATTTGAAATAATTTTTTAGGCACTGAAAATTATATTTTTTGAGATTAAAATTTACAAAAACTTTCTGAAACAAGATAAGTTCTAGTAAAAAAATAAATTATAAATAAAAACATTTATTACAAATATTTTTATAGGATTTCGATTAGTTAAGAGGCTCAGTTGTGGAGGAGTAGGTGCAATTATCTGTTACCGCCTAAGAAATTTATTTATATTTCATTTTTATTAGTTATAACGAAATTCTTTGTTAACGTTTCTGATCTATAGAAAGAATCCGAGACAATTTTTTCCTCTTAGTTCTTTGAAGTCAGGTTCAACGTGAAACGGCATCTTAAATTTCTATTAAATATTTCCGTCTTAAATATAAAAATTCCTTTTATATAAAATTTATTTAATATAAATTTCCCTCTTAAATGTTCTCTTTCAATTTTTAAACTTTTTTACCTATTTAATTTTATCTTTTTTAAATATAAATAATTTTCTTACCTTATATAAGAAAAATATTCAGAAAAAGATAAATAATTAGAAAATAATTAATAAAACAGAATATTGTATTTTATCTACCTAAATTCAATTTTATTTTATTGACAGAAATTCATTTAGTAATACGTTATAAGGGTCAGAGTTTTAAGGTAAATTTGTAATACAAATCGATAATGTAAGATTCGTTAAACTGGGAAGAATAAGATAGGTGAGTCATGTGGCAAAAATGGGAGAGGAAAGGATAAAAAGAATGATATGGAGGGAAACAATGTACAATAGAAGAAGAAAAGGAAGACTACGGAATACATGGATGGATGATGTGGCGTGTGACTTAAGGACACTTGGCGTTTTCAATTGGTAGAAAGAAAGAGGATCGAGGTAGATGGTGAGCTATGGTCAGGAGGCCAGGGGTCATATCGGCCTTAGCGCTAAGAGTATAGTATAATTGTAATATAAATTACGACATTATTATTTGTTAATCCTAGACTTTTTTTTAGTTCATTTTGTTTATATATACTTAAACACTTAGGAATTATTGTTGTTTTATAGTAAATATGTTCCTAGAACTTTAGCTACCAGATAAAAACCTACCTGATGCTTAAGAATGTATACAGTCATTGAAATTTAAACTTTTATTTATTATTAACAAAATAGTTTATAATTTAACAGTGTATAATTAATTTTTGTTATCTATAAAATGAAGATTAACACTCGGAAAAAATAAAAATTATCTATTGTAAAAAAAAGTCAACTTCATAATGAGTATAATGACGTATGCAATACGAATGAGAGGAACGGTAGCTGGTTTCTGGCAACATTTGCCCGATGATGTGAATAATAATTACATGTTACAACATTTCTCCCACATTGTAGTAACAAGAATAATTCTAACGTGCAATCAGGGACTCACGCACTTTATCATGTGTCACGCACACATAAAGAATATCAAGTTACCTGGCTGCCATTACTACTACAAAGATGATAGATAAATGCTCAAATAAGAACAATCCTTTTTAATTTTATATGTTTATTCTTCTAGTTCTATAATTTGTAGGAGTCTTCTTTAGATTTTTTACGGGATTTTTATGAATCTTCATGAGGACTAAAAAATGTATGAATCTTAAAAAAAATGAGTAGAGGAATGGTAATCACACCGCTTGCAACTTTAATTTTTTTTTTTGTCTTCAGTCATTTGACTGGTTTGATGCAGCTCTCCAAGATTCCCTATCTAGTGCTAGTCGTTTCATTTCAGTATACCCTCTACATCCTACATCCCTAACAATTTGTTTTGCATATTCCAAACGTGGCCTGCCTACACAATTTTTTCCTTCTACCTGTCCTTCCAATATTAAAGCGACTATTCCAGGATGCCTTAGTATGTGGCCTATAAGTCTGTCTCTTCTTTTAACTATATTTTTCCAAATGCTTCTTTCTTCATCTATTTGCCGCAATACCTCTTCATTTGTCACTTTATCCACCCATCTGATTTTTAACATTCTCCTATAGCACCACATTTCAAAAGCTTCTAACCTTCTCTTCTCAGATACTCCGATCGTCCAAGTTTCACTTCCATATAAAGCGACACTCCAAACATACACTTTCGAAAATCTTTTCTTGACATTTAAATTAATTTTTGATGTAAACAAATTATATTTCTTACTGAAGGCTCGTTTAGCTTGTGCTATTCGGCATTTTATATCGCTCCTGCTTCGTCCATCTTAAGTAATTCTACTTCCCAAATAACAAAATTCTTCTACCTCCATAATCTTTTCTCCTCCTATTTTCACATTCAGTGGTTCATCTTTGTTATTTCTACTACATTTCATTACTTTTGTTTTGTTCTTGTTTATTTTCATGCGATAGTTCTTGCGTAGGACTTCATCTATGCCGTTCATTGTTTCTTCTGAATCCTTTTTACTCTCGGCTAGAATTACTGTATGTTCCAACCGCTCAGTTGTCATATATTTTCTAAAATTGGTAGGCGCACCCCGTCAACTTCTAAAAATATATATTACATCCATAATAAAATTTATTTCTCATCATCAGGTCCTTATATGAAAATTTATTCTATGATAGCTGTTATTTGAAATATTCTCTATGATGATCAAATTAAAGTCTTGAATATTATGAACTGGCCGGACGTTTGTAGTTAATCTGCAATTTACAAACTTCCAGAACCAAAAATAGGTAATAAAACGTTCCTCTTTTTACAATGTCAGATTAAAAATTATTAATAGGTTGACGGCTGTGTGACACGATTCTGACCCTTAAATTATACCTCCAACTACGTTTTTTAGCAAATTAAAACGTTTCCAAAAATATACTAAACTTCTTTTTGCTTTGCCTCATTAAAAAGTTACTAAACATTTCCCGAGAAATTGTAAATTTTACATTATTGTTATAAAATAGCAGCTAACTTTTACAAAATAAATTTAATTTGTAGAATTATATTGTTATTTAAATCGGCAAACATGTTAGATCCACGGTCGGGGATGCTTATTTTCTTGGACTATTATTATAAAATTCATGCTTTTTATGGTTTTTTTAAAGTAAGACGAATTGGAGGCATAGTTCATTGAAATTTTATCCTATTATGTTCCGATTTAAGAGGTGGGAATAAATCATATTTTATGAATTAATATAAAATGATCTGGCTCATACGGAACGGTGACTTTATAACATCAAAGAATTGTATACGTTTATCTTGATTCATATCAGATTAATTTATGCGAGTTAATAAACTCATTTTAAATGTACAGGCCCGGTATTACGGCTGTTTATAACAGAAAAGTGATGTTGACTAAATTATATGAAATGACACTTAAATTGAATTCCATTCGTGAGCTTTATGTTGAAAGAAATATTTAAAAATCCGAACACGGTAAATGAAACTGGATACAATATTTTATTTATTCAAGAGGAAAAGTTTACATAAAATCGATTCTTTTTCATATAGACTAAGTAAAAACCAGTTTAAATATTGATGTTCTTTTTTGGGTAATGTTACAATATAGTAATACCACAATTTTGAAGATGGAGATAAAATGTTTACATTCTTTTTATTTACCAGAATCAGTGAATACATTTTACGTTTTTAGTAGAGATTGCAATATTTACATGGTAGTCAATACAAACAACTGCTTGTTTACTATTTGGCCTAGTTAAATGAATTCAAGAAGAAGTATCTTAAAATGGAGTCCCCGGCGTTAAGTAGATTAAAAATCTGTATCAGTTGTTTAAATAGAGAATTATTAAAAAGTACATTTTATTTTTGGAACCGATCTCAAAAAAGGAGTTCTTAATTCGATTCATACGCTGTCTTTTATGTACATAGACTTTATTCTTTTTTTAATAGACTGATTTCGACTATTCTTTCTTTCTTTGTACATGTACAGGTCGTTTTCTGGTGATCCCGTTGAAAGTTTTTTCCTTATAACTTAATAAAATCCTTATCCTTATCCTTTAATAAAAAAATATTAAATTTAAAAGTACATCTTTAAATAAAATGTTTGAAGTTATTTAAATCGGAATATTTGTATTTTTCTTCTTCTTTCGTTATGGTCGTTTAAGGAACACGTAACAACTTCATTTCCTTCTCCTTTACCAGTACTCTTTCATCTTTTCGCTACGCATTTGTCTTTTCCTAGACCACTTTGTTCTGGTCCTCTTAGTCTTCCTACCTTGGAATCCTTCTATTTCTTGCAGTCTCCTATGAGATAAATCTTTTTCTGTTATTTCATTCTCCTTTATGTAGTTTCTTTCTATATCTTTTTTGATTTCTTGGCTCCTGATTATTGTTAACTTCTTTTCCCAAAGGTACTTGAAGATCTACTTCGTTAACCTGTTGTCATTCATTCTATATAAATGCCCAAAGGAAATCAATCTTCTTTTTCTCATTGTTTCTGAAATTTTGTTATAAGGTAAATTATTTTTTATAAACTTTTTTTACAGTAAAATTTAAATTAGTTATATCTTACTTGTAAAGAAATCTTATCAATATATATACATGAAATTGTTCCATTTGACATTGTAACATCGGACCTCATTGTAAGGTAATAAATAATCCGATGTCGTTCTAATATTCAAAGAGTTTTCAAATGAAAATTCAAAACATGATTGTAAAGTTATGTGGAAAAAATATTTCTGCTTTTCAGAGAGTCTACGCTCACGCTCAGTAGCAATCACCGAACGTCCTTTCGCTGCATTCCGTATTTACATTTTTTTTTTATCAGTATGGAGATTCCCATTTCTACTCATTGCATTTCCTTGGAAAAGATGTTTGTTAACGCGGACATTCCTTTATTTAAAGCTATTTCACTAAAATAAAAACTAAAACTAAAAACCTTAAAATAAAATTTTAAAAAAACTAACAAAATTCCTCAGTGAACAGTCAAAAAAAAAAATTAAATTCTAAAAGTATAAATCTAAAAAATAATTGAAGAAAAACGTCTTGCGTTTTTAGTGGAGTATTTTTAAAGATGGTTTTTATTATCAATTCTTTGTTTTATAATATTGTTTAATATATCTTTATTATTTATTATTTTTGCATAATTTTAGCTTACATTTGATGATTATGTATTCATAGAATTTTTTAAAAATATTATCGAATTTTAGGTTTTGGTTATTACAATAATTTATTTCGTTTTTTTGGAAAATGTATAACATATAACATATAGAGATTGCGTCCAAATCGCACGGCAATCTCTCAGGAGATGATTCTGTAGCCAAAAATAAGGAAAAAATTTCATATAAACATAGGTCAGAAAACAGTTGGTTAGCGAGTTTCGGTTTGCGAAACATTTAGCCCTGCTTTCTGCTCCCTCTGTGAAATTAAACCGTACTAAAAAAATTCTTGGGGTACAAATCGAGGGGTAAATTCAGTGCTTCCTTTTAGTTTTTAATCTAAGAAATTGAATAAAAATGATAATAGACGTTATTTACATCAATTTTCTCAGAATTAAATTTTCTTCAAAGTTTACTAGAAATTTTTATTTTTTTATTGATAAATTATCAAAGTTATATTATTCTAAATCTAAAAAAAATGTATTTTCCGACAAAAGGTCTTCGGGTTTTACCCCAATTTTTCTTAAAACCTAAGTAAAATAGAAATCTGGGACCACTTTTATTCAATTAGATTTAGATTAAATCTAAATTATAAATTTAGATTAAAAACCATAAGAAAGCACCATAATTATTTCTCGATTTCTATTCCAAGAATTTTAGTACAGTTTAATTTCACAGAGGGATCAGAAAGCAGGGCTGAATGTTCAGGAGTCGAAACTCACTAACGAACCGTTTTCTGACCCATGTTTATAAATATGTTTTTTCTTAATTTTGGCTATAGAATTATCTCCCTAGAGATTGCCAAGAAATTTGGAATCACTTTGTATATAATCGTGTATTTTGACATCGTGAAAGAAGAGATTTATTAGGATGTGGATGTGGAAATAAATGGAAATATTTCGATATAATTGATAGATATGAAAAAATAAAAATCCTAATGAATTTATCAATACTGTTATTAAAACAAGTATTCAAAAAAGCTTTGTTTATCTAAGTAACCTAAAATAACAAGTTTATACCATAATTTCAACAAGTGTAAAAAGAATATTGTAAAGTATCGTGGAGGAAAAATCAGGGGGATACTGGTTAAGAAATACATAAAAACTCTTTTAGCTTTCAACTTCTTGCGCATTAATAAGAATGAGAAACAGATTCAAGAGTTCTTTAAAAACTCAAGATAATCAAAGAAAACATTAAAAAGACGAACTATTACACTATTAAAAAGGATTAATTAAAAGATAAACCATATGTACTATTAAAAAGGATTAATTAAAAGATAAACCATATGTACAAGTGTTCTTTTTATAAAGGAATGTATACAAGTACATTTTTTTTGAAATATCTTTTACCAGAAATTTAACATTTTTACAAGATGTTGTAATAATTCTTTTAGGAATTCAGAACTTATTGACAATTCTTTTTCTATAATCATAGTATTCTAAAGTAAGTGCTCTTAGTAATTTGGCTAATCTTCATTAAAATATACATTCGCATATCGTTATTCCAAAAGGACATAAAATAAATGAAAGGTATAAACTGTGATCATTTTAATATCTGCTTAATTTTCTCTTTAATTACAAATATGGAAGTTTTTTTAAGTTCAACCAAACTATGTTACTTTTAAACATAAATATTCATGAATCGGATTTTCATCATTGAATTTTGTTTTGTTGTAATCCTAATGAATGAGACCTGAATTGCATTACCCAACTGAAATAAATGGAAATATAATCTGGTATTATCAAGTGTATCTGATCTGGCAAATCAAGTGTATATCATTAGATTTGTGATATGTTTATCTCTTTTACTTCCCTAGGCTTATAGATACGAACCAGATGGACATTATTGTATCGAATTCAGTGTTGTTGGTTTTCGAACGTTTATTCTTTTAATCAATATTTATAATTTTTCTTCAACTGTAACTTCTTGGTGTGTACTTCGATGGTGTTTTGATCCCGCAAACGGTGACTGTGAGGTATCAGGGATTTCACCTGGATCGGCGTTTGACCTGGAAGTTTCACGTGAGGATGAAGAGGAAACAGCTGAACGCAACGTACAGGGAACTTCATTGGCTGCTACGGAGGAACTCAGGCCTCACATTATCCAACAAGATCTTAATTTATAAGGCTATCCTGCGCCCAATCTGGACGTGGTGTAGAATTTTGGGGAACGGCTAGTACTAGTAATGTGGAATGGAAATTATACAACGATTTCAGAACAAAGTAGCGAGGGTAATAGCCGAAGCGCCGTGGTTCACGCGAAATGATAAGATTCACGATTATCTGGAGCTCCCGTCCGTTCGTGAGATTGCACAACAGCGCAATGTCAAATACCTGCAGAGGCTTGAGAATCATGTAAACCACTTTGCAATTAACCTACTCGATGACAGCAGAGACGTCCGAGGGTTGAAAGTGCCCATGTACTCGACCTAGGGTCTGCGTTACAGTTTGGAATCTAACACCGTCAAGTTTAGTATGTAATTTCTTGTTACTTCTCTTTCTTCTTCTTTTTTTTAATTTGTTATTAATGTTTGTTTTGTAGACTACATGTTGCTGAAATTATTGGTTTGTGAATTAAGACTGAGCATGTAATTTCATATTGGACATTAAGTTTACTTGCAACTATTTATTGTGTATTATTTATTTTGAGGGTTCCTTAAGGATCTCCGTATCACATGCTTTTGTTAGGACACTTACTTATGGCTCCGCAGGAGAGCCGATTGTAATTATAATTTTTATTGAGAAAATAAAAAAAAATTTTTTGAAGCGTAATTTATGTAAAACTATGGATGATAGAAAATTTGTATTTACAGATCTGTAATGTACGCAAAAAAGCATTTCAGGAAATAGTATCACACTTAGAGAAACATTTAATTTTTTTTTGTTTATTTGTGTTATTAAACATAAATTGCTTTGTTCGTTACTGTCTATTTTCATCTTATATCTTAGGACTTTTCAGTTTAGATAAAATAGTTCCCCTAAGAAATGTGTTTATTAATTTTAATTTATACACCGCACGAATTCCTAATGTATTACAGGCAATTAATACACACTTACACACACACATAAAGAGAGAGAGTGAGAGAGAGAGAGAGAGAGAAAATAACACTTGCTCAGAATAACACTTAAATTTTAGATAACTTATCTTTGAAATTACTATGTAAAATGTTCCAGAAAAAAAATACTCAGTTTTTGAGGAAATATTATGAGAAATATAAATAATAAAAAAAAACTGTATTTTGCTCTCAGAATAGTGAAAAACATTATACACCATACAACTGCGCACAAACGTTTCTATTTCGTTGTTGTTCCGGAATCGATGTCCTCAGTGCTTCTTTCAATAACCCAAACAAACACTAATCTTATGAGGATCTGTATCGTACGGGCGATGTTTTAAGGGTCCTCAGTAAATTTCGTCCAGCTTATCCCGATTGCTAACGGCTATATGAAGCCTGGAGATGTCGTGATGAAGAATCACATCTGTGATCGATCGGCTGACGGTGCTCTCGTTTCGGTAGGTGGCTTTCACATTGCCCGAGAGGGTGAACTAGTACGTACCATTTATAGTGCAACGGTTGTGGAAAACACGACGTGCAATAGGCCTTCTGGTCTAAAAATATAATAATGAGGAATTTAAGTTAACGAATGTGTTTTCGCCTTTACGATGGAAGGCTCTCCATTCCTATAAAACTATACGAGCCGATTTCGACTCGGGAGTGTAATAATTACCCATATCTCACCATTTCAAATCTTGAAATCTACCTGTCACAGACATTGTGGTAAAAGGTGCTTTGTGATAATGGAATGGGCGCTTTCATTTCCGAAGTAATTTCATCAATCGTACAATTCCGATCATCTTCAATAAGGTCACACAGTTCGATCGATATTGTCATCTATCACACTTTACCTTGAACGCATATTGCGATTCATTTTCTATAGCTTCTTGTCCTCCTTTAAATTTGCTGACTCAGTTGTGGAATTCGGTACATGACGTCATATCCCCAAACTACGCACGAAGTTTAGTAAAAATTTCAGAGATTTGAGTCCTCATTCTTGAGATAATTCTCGGTAATAACATTTTGCTGCTGATCAGAAATACGGAAGCTGAGGCTGCTGAAATCTTCAGCCTCTTCTTACATCTCCCTTTGCGCCAGCTCCCTCATACTCATATACGAGCCTTGAAGAAAAAGTTCGTGTTGATCTTGAGGGGGATATATTCGGTTTATATTTGACTCTCGTACATACTGTTTAAAATTATATTTGTTATTTACGCAAAGCCTAATGCAATATTACAAGCACAGGTATCTTTCATAATAGTTCTTAAGCTATTAAGGTGCGTCAAATTTGATCAGTTCTGTAAATTTAAAAAAAAGTCCTATTTTGTAGAGTGCGCTAGACGAAAATATAAGCTTGGCTGTGAGAGGAAGGTGCTTGTAATATACTATTCGTAAATGTAATCTACATCAACTAGGTATTCATGAGTAATTGTTTATAATAATAAATAGAACTATTTGAATAAATGGAGATAATTTTTTATGTTCAGCTTTTTATTGTATCTAGTGAATAAGAAATAATTTTACCTATAATTTACTTAGTAATTTTACTATAGATTTATTTCGATTATATATTTTCACATTTTTTTTTTAATAATAGTAATGAAAAGCACTTAAGTTATCGTTGTAAATGCAATTAATACATTAGTGAAAATTTATTATTTTCTTTAAAAATGTTGTGTGTTTTTGGTTTTTGTTTCTCGAAACAAAACATAAACTAATATTATTGTGAGGGCACGTCCACTCCTTCCTGCTAATACACACTTGATATCTACGTCATTTGACAGGCAAGCCCCTACGTGTGAATTCCTACTTGTGTTTTATTTTATTCCACAATGTTAAGTATAACTTTTGTACGATACTCGCCCGTCTCGCGACCCTGTGTTGGTGTATAGGGTGGAAATGTGAATGAAAATGAAATGTGTCATTGACCTACTCTTACCTACTCTGACTTGACCCCTTCAGAAGCCCCAATCGGTATCTCCCCTGGATCTTGAGAACAACCCGAATTCTTCTTCTGTAGCCTAGGTGACCCTCTCCTGAAGAGATACCCTTCCAGGCCCTAACGTACGTTTAAGTTGAGGGGATGCATGTCCTTCCCCTCAAATTCGCTTAACTTGTGTGTGTTGTGTTTTTGGCATAATAACAGGATCGGAGGGGAGGTACCCTCTGCAAAATCAACTTAAAATTCATTCCAGTGACAAAGGCAGTTAGTTGTACGTGTATAATCTGTAACTCCTTTTAGAGAAATGAGAATTTATTAACAACGTTTCTGTAGAAACAAAATTAATCTATTTTTATTTGATTTTTTTTATTGTTGAGAGATTTTTTAATAAAATTAAAAAATTTTAAATGAAATAAATCCGTTATTGTAAGCAAAGATTCCTTTTTAATTCCTTCTAGATTCTTCTTTATTTTCTCTCATTTTCTTTTTAATTGAAAAAAACAACTGTTGCTTTGGTCTGTTATACTGGTCCTCTTACACTTTAAAAAAATTCGACTTGCTTAAAAAGGAAATAAAGTCACAAATTTTGAGTTTAGGCTAGATTTTTAAAGTAAAATTATGCATGGTGCTATGTATTAAACGATAAAAAAGAATAAACATATATCGATAACATCAGAAAAGGCTTAAGTTTTTCTGGAATTAAAAAATAACCTGTTATTTTTTTTAATTAACCCAATCATAGAAATTGCGTAAACCATATAACTTAAGATTCTTTACCCTAAGCGATATTATTTCATATTTATTTATAATTATTGAATCAATCAAATATTTTGTCTGCAAATAACAAAACTGCATCCATTATTACAAAATATCATCTGCATACACTTTGGTGAAGAACAACTATCATTCATCGTCGGACCACTCGCCCGTTCTACTTACATTGAGCACGACAGTGCTAAGGAGGAAAGAGAGGCCTATTCTTCATACGAGACGAACTGATTGGGTTTCTTACCTGGATTGGATCGAAGAGAAACTGACTGACCCGTTTCCACTCGTTACCCCTGGGGATATTGATTACGCGACGTACTTTTTGACGTCGGTCATGCAGGAGTGAGCATGGCGGTCTACATCTGATGATTTTCACTCAGCCAAAGACAATACCTATCTGAGGGAAGTGACAGAACTAATTGTCTCGAAGCGGCGTCTTTGGCGGAATTGGCAGCGTTTCAGACGGCCAGAAGATAGGACTCTTATTAATAGGACGGCGCGGAGGCTGAGGAGGTTGTGGAGGACTATCAGTGACGAGACATTCAAGGAGTACATAGGAAATCTTTCTCCCCTGAATGGGGACAACTGTTTATTGTGTATTATTTATTTTCGGAGTTCCTTAAGGACCTTTCTATCACGTACTTTTGTCAGGAAACTTACTTATGACTCCGCAGGAGAGCCGATTTTAATTATAATTGTTATTGAGCAAAAAAAAAAAGAAAATCATATTTTTTTTACAAACCATCTTATTTCCTTACATAAATTTAAAAAAGATTCCCGCATAAATATAAAAATATCAATATATTATTGAACGAATTTTTATTTGTCAATAAAAAATCTAACAAAATTTCTCTAATATGTAAGTCTCCTATTGAATTTTAACCATCTCTCAGAATATCTCGATTAACTGACTTCTACATAAGATTTTACCATTTTACTTCTACCATTATTTTTTACTGGTACCATTTCTTTTTTTTTAATTCACCATTTAAGCTCGAAGCTTATGCATGGGAATATGAAATGTAATTTTTGATCGTATGAAAATGATGTGCCTGACCGAAATTCGAACCGGGGACCTCCAGATGAAACCGAGACGCTACCCCAATTTTTTTTTATCTTTTCTTATCCGAAAGAGGTTTTTTCAGGTAGTAATGAATTATATCAAAAGAGAACCATTTAAAGAGATTTTTTTAAAATAATTTTGGTAAATATATTTTTTTTAAACAAGTTTACAAAATATTAATTTAATACTTCTAAAGTATTAAGTAATTTTTTTTTATGTTTTGTTGGCATTCATGATGATGTGAGCAATTGATTAAGTGAATATGAATATTATAAAATTCTGAAATACGAGTACAAAGTAAGTTATAAATTTTTCAATAAATTGAAATGAGCCATCTTGTGATACGCTGACCAATTTAGATGGGGTTCTGTGTAAACGAGGCCTTCATCACCCTCTGCGAGTGGTCCAGAGCACTGCAGGTTCTCAGATGGTCTGCATCCATAGTTTCGTGGCTGCAGAGTTGGCATGCTGGAGAGTTCAGAACTCGTATCCGATGTAGGTGCGAGGCCAGACAGTCATGTCCGGTTTTTAATCTAAATGACTTGCCTGTCGCTGATTCTTTGCGGTTTTTGCCAGTCCATTTATTGACTGCAATGTTTATTTACGTTTTGGCTGAGTCAAAAGAAGGAGTGCTGGATGGCTGAGGCAGACACGTTCCCAGTTTTGCCAATTTGTCAGCCATTTCATTGCCATATATGTTAACATGGCTGACAACCCATTGGAATTTCAACTGACAGCTTTGACATCCCAGTTCTTTTAAGGTCTTTCTGCACTTCAACATTCTTATGCGGTCACATGACAAGTTCCGGATGGCTGCTTACGAATAACGCCAATTAATTACCAGCCTGTGTATTTAAATTATTTTTTTTACATATTAATTCCTTAAATGCTTGCCGGGTTGATTATTTGTTTTATTAAGTTTCATTTTACTAATAAAAAAACGATTGCTTATATCCAGGCACGGTCAGTTCCGTCCGCCGATACCTGACCCTCTTTTTCAAACCAGTCAATTGTGTTCTTGTTACTGCTAAAAGTAAGAACGCTTTAACATCCCCTCTTCTTCTTGTTGTACCTTGGCTTCTTGTTGTACCTTTTTCGGGATTTATTCCTCATTTTGTTGTCTTTAGTAACAAATTCCAAACTGCGTTGATGTTCTGAAAAATTTCCATGCTGATACACACATCAAATTAAGAAGGAAAGGGAAATATATATCTACGGGAACAAATAAATAAATTCACCAGAAAAACTTGTTTCGAATACAGTATATAATCATGCTATCTGCATGAAATTTTTACAGATAAATTAAAGTAACATAGAAAATTGACAAAATTATTATAAGTAGCTAGACAAACAGCAGCAAAGAAAATAAAATACATAGAAAAATAAAATAGTAAAAAATAATTATAAAAGTTGCACAGAAAATTGACAAAATTATTTTAAGTGGCTAGACAAAGAGCATCAATAAAATAAAATTTAAAAAATGTAACAGAGAATTGACAAAAGTATTGTAAGTGGCAAGGCAAAACATAAACCGTATGCAGTACCTTTCAAAGGATATTTACACCTGAGGATCACTAATATATGTGAAATATGTTTTTACTTTTCATTGAGATATTAAAACCACAAATGATTAGAGGAACCTTTATACTCGTTTTGATCAGTTTTTCGGAATAGCAAGGTACAATTTCCTACGAGGGACGGAGTTGACCGGGTAAAATGAACTATGGGATACAATTGACCGGGTTCTTTTTGTGATCGACGTCTCTTATATACAGTTGTGGTCTGTAATTCTATTTACAGTCTATACTCACAGAAATAGTGGTTGGCTGTTATCCAGAGTGTATTGTCGCTGGCTTATCATAAAAAAAGTAGGTATATAAATTTAGAATGGCGTAAATCCATTTTTTTCAAGAATAATAAAATTTATCTAGGGAAATACATTATTTTATGATAATAAATTACACATTATTATATGAATTATTGTTATTACTACCAGGTCAAGAGAAGTTTCTAACTAGACAAGGATGAAAGTTTTAATCGGAAATAACATTTTTGTCCGCAAACTGCAAGTTTGTTGATAATTTTGTGAAAAATTACGTTTTTCTATTCGAGTCCATACTTATAATACTGGAAGTCATCACACTTATAATGTCATTACGGATCCAAATTATTTACTTCGTTTTTTGTTTTTTTTTTTTTTTTTTTAAATCTTACTTAGATCCTTTTAGTTTTAAACGAGAGAGATTTCAAATATTTTACAGTTGGGATATTTTTTCTGATGCTAACTAATATGAGAATAAACTGCAAGATCACTTGCTATTTTATTACCGAATTAAGTGCACATCCTGACGATAAATTGATACTTGAATAATCAAAGTTTTTTCTGTTCAATTACCACTAAATAAACATATTATAAAGATTTAGGAGCAATGCTGTTTTTGAGTAGCCTAGACAAAAAAAAAAAAAAAAAAAACGGCGATGTAGCTTCTACTATCCCATAAAATATTAAGTATAGTCACGTTTTAAGTTAAATGTCTTAGAAATTATCGACGAATTTTTATTCTTTCAAGGAATCCATCTGTATCCAAAAGGTGCCTGGGAAAATAGCATCTTTTTCCCCACCACGTTTACTGTGTAATAATAATAATAATAATAATTGTTTTTTTTTAATTTATAAAAAAATCTATTCCTAGTATCAAAATTAACATTTAATTTAAAACTCTGAATTGCAATGGAGTCAACTGAAATAGACATACCTCAACGAGTTGAATAAAATATCACGTCTTCTTAAAAATGACATATTTAGATTATTTGAAATTCGGGAGATCAATTTAAAACTTTGTCAAAATAAATTAAAAAATTTGAAACTGTATGAATATAGATTTTATGTATTCAACGGAAGTAAGGCCTCTAAATCACAGATCTAAGAACATGTCTTTCACATACATTAAAAAATCCTAAAATAAAGTTTTTGAAAATGTTTTTTTAAGGCGATACACAAAGCTGAATAAAGTAAATTGTTACGTATATATTTTGTAATACGGTAATCCATTTGTAAGATTTTTAATCTCAAATTCGACGGCACATAATAATTAACCATTGCAATACTTTGCTACAAACTAGTAAAAATTTATTCGTACTATATAGTAATCAAGTAATTAGTAATATGTTTATACATAGTAGAATGGTACTTCAGTATTTACACAACTACTAAAAGATAAAGAGTGGAAATATTCGTTGCCATATTTATATACAAGTGGTAAAATAACCGTTACCGACTGAATAAAGGGTTGTCTTACAATCAGATTACCGAGACATACCCTATCATCATAAATCAGAAGAAGCTTTTAACTAGAATCTTATAGGACAGGTATAATATGGATTTAACCCTAAGTTTCTTACAAAATTCAGTAACTTCACAACATGAGAATAGGATCTCCAATTTTGAAACAGTTTTCTTTAAACTGTTGAAACACTTAGGGTCTTACAGGTTCTTAACTATGACCCACCGGGTTGGTCTAGTGGTGAACGCGTCTTCCCAAATCAGCTGATTTGGAAGTCGAGAGTTCCAGCGTTCAAGTCCTAGTAAAGCCAGCTATTTTTACACGGACTTGAATACTAGATCGTGGATACCGGTGTTCTTTGGTGGTTGGGTTTCAATTAACCACACATCTCAGGTATGGTCGAACTGAGAATGTACAGGACTACACTTCATTCACACTCATACATATCATTCTCATTCATCCTCTGAAGTATTATCTAAACGGTAGTTACCGGAGGCTAAACAGGAAAAGGAAAGAAAGGTTCTTAACTATGAGCTGTTACTCTACCGAAGCGGTTCCCAAACTTTTCATTGCCATGAACCCCTTACAACCCATACTGTGTTTTGACGGACCCCATATATCTTTTCCTAATTAACGTCAGTCAATTTAAACTACCCTAATTAAATATTTGAATAATGTAATGAATTAAACATCTCAAGAAGTAATAGCGAAATTACATTTAAATTTTAGGTTGTAAATGTATCTGAGAACATATTATAATTTGAACATTATTTTACATGATGTCACTGTGAAAAAAAATTTTCAGGCTTACTATAAAGTTGTCAGTGGGACGGTTTATGTTGTTTTGCAGCTGCCGGTTTTCCGAAATTTGGTTCAACTGTAGATACTTGAAGTCTCAAATCTTATTCCACATTAAGTTTATTTCTATACATATTTTTCAAGAAGACTAGAACAGAAAATTTACACTCACTGAAGTAAATCTGTACATGGGTCGTACATGCAACCAAAATTGCGACAGGGACATGTAGTAGAAGATGCAGTTTTCAAATTGAAATCATACGATAATTTTAACAGCTCTTCTTCTACTTTAACTGGAAGGCTATTTTTTATCATCATGGAGCGATTTTCATCCAGTTATTATTTCCAATGCTTAAAGGAAGATATTCCCTTAATTTCCATACCAATGACTCAAGATATTCTTTAATGTTTTCAATGTTATCGGACGAGAGTTGATCATCATTTGTTGCAAGAAAGTCACTGAGGTAGGGAAACGAATCGAATTCTCGACGAGTAATTCGACGTTAGCATAGTTTAATTTCTTTGTCGTTTCTTTAGTCTAATCCTGAACAAAGAACACTATTAAAGACGAATCCTGAAGGCTAGAACTTAGAGCACTTAGAAAGCTAAAAATTTCAGATAAATAGGCAAGACAATCAAGCCAAGAAAAGTTCAACAAAGAAGCTTTATGTTTAAATTTAGTGTCAAGAAGAAAAATCCTTACCTCGTCAAGAAGCTGAAATAGCCGTGTTTACAATTTACCTCGTGATAACCATCGCACCTCTGAATAAAGCAGCAAATGTTCGTGTTTACTTCCCATTTCTTGACATAGTGCGGTGAAGATGTGCGAATTAAAGAGGCAGAGATTTAATGAAATTTATTATTTCCACTGCATCATCATATAAGTAGATCTGGATCTCATATAAGTAGGTATAGTACGTGAGTTCAATGGTTCACGGTGAATACTACAGTGAGTCGATTTCGCAGACGGAGCTACGGATTGACTGCGCACCACAAGTCCCTTAAACTTTCCTACTATAGCCCTTGCGGCATCTGTGCACGCCCCAGCACCTTTATTCCAGTTAATTCCATTGCCTTCGATAAAATGATAAATAATAACAAACATAGACTCTCCGGTAGAGTGTAAATACACTACATTGCAAAATAACACGTCATTATTTACGTGCTTCGCAAACATAATAAATTTGCAAGCTGAAATGTCAGTGATTTCATCCACTTACAATGCAAAATATTCACTTGATCTCACTCAACTAATCTACTCTACATTTTCCGCCACTTTATCAATTCGTCTTTTTACTGTATTATCTGCTAACGATATTGAAGATACTTTTATATAATTAAAGAGTTTTTGATTTTGTTGATGATCGCGCAGATTCCCAGGGGTCCAAGGACCTAAGTTGGGAACCGCTGCTCTATCGTTTAGAAGGTTAAGTTTATCGTTATTATTTTTTTTAACCATTATCCTAAAACACATTTGTTTATTTTTTTAATAAGCAAATATTTAATCAACATGCATTATCATAGTTGTCGCAGTACATCATATGAAAGTCGAATATACATGAAACATTTAAAAAAATTAAATTAAACAACAGTGTTTTTTTTCATGAAAACGGATGTTTTACATAGAATTTATATCCTTTGATGATGGTGTGAAGAGTACATCAACAAAGAAAAAATCATTCTGACGCAACAGTGAGGTAACGAGGGGATGTAAAGGGTTGGATTTTGCGAGACCAGCTCTGAAAATATGTTAACTTCTTCAATCTTTTTTTTCTCAGATATGATGAGGTTTTTTATTCTTACTAGTCTGTTTTATATATATATATATATATATATAATACAAAATTCACTAATATATCTAAGATATTCATTAATTGATTTTGTTAAAATAAATTTATGCAGTAAGCCATGAAAATAATTCCATTATTTTTATAGTTTTAAGAAAGACAGAGGCCGCATAAGCATGAATCTACATGTGTTTGTATCCATAAACATACATGTACTTTTACTCCTTCTACAAAGTAAAAGAAGTATTGTGATCGCGAAAAATTTTGGTTTTCAGATTTCAACTGAAATATCCATTTTTGTGATCCCTGAATCCATTTTGACTAGTTTTGGCGTAACATCTATACGTATGTATCTCGCATAACTCAAAAACTATTAGACGTAGGATGTTGAAATTTTGGATTTAGGATTATTGTAACATCTAGTTGTCCACCTTCCCGTCTGATTTGCAATCGACTCGACCAAAAATCTCCAAAAAGCCCAAAATTCAAACAAAAAAAATGGATTTTGTGCTTTTTTTTAGCTGCAGTAATAAGCATTCTCATTGAGAGCATGTCAATGATATATCGTAAGTGGTACTTAATGTCATTGGTTCAGAAGTTATAGCCAAATAACATTTTAATTAATGAAATAATTGGATCTTACAAGGGAAAGGCCATCGGTTCGAATCATACTTCATCTCCTTTTTTTTAACTTATTTTTAAAAATTTTAAATATATTGATTTATTAATAATTATTAACCTCTGACTGTAAAAAAGTTTTACGATAAATAATAATTCAATAATAACAATAAAAAAACCTATGAAAAAATATCCGAAGTTATTAATGAAATAAAATTTTATGTACTTTTCATTTAAAAAAAAATATGTATATGTAATTTAGTAGGCGTACAAGGAAGTCATGTGGTGTCCACATCAGATTTTTTTATAAAAAAGGAAGGTTAGATAATAGAATGTTAAAAATTTTATTTCCCTCTTAGGCTTTCTATTATAACTCCTTTTGAATAATGATTCTTTGATTAATTAATAACATTTCAATTGTATTCACTAAAGAACCAACGTAATGAATAGGCCCGACCTAGCTGAATAATTCCACTACCTCTATTGTAGGCATATGTGGGTAGTAAGTTCGGTTTCAAGAAATAGTTTACTTGCACGGTTTTAACATCACTCCCTGATTGCTTGTTCTGTTTGTAGTCGAGACTCAAATTACAAATGAATGATTTATGTATTCCTTTAGCTAAAATAGTGATTTCTACCAGACAATAGATGATAAATAATATAAAAACGTTCCATACAGATTACCTAACAAATTTTCTTTAGAACTGAATATTATTTTAAAAAGTTCGTCAAACAATTCATATTTATACTCCCTAAAATAATGAAAGATAACGAATGAAATAGTTATTAAATTGATTTCTCAAACATGGTACCGCTGATATATTAAATAAATAATAATAACAATTAATGAAATCCACCTTACCAGCACTTTGATATGATCTCAAGATCTTTCGGCTTATTTAAAAGCCATCATCAGAGATAAAATAATTTAAAGTCAAAAACTTAAAAGATCACAGTTAAAATGTAAAAGTCATGACTGTACAGTCCTACCAGTATACTTAAAGAATAGACATGAACTCTGGATTAACGTGAAATCAAACGGAACCATATTATCTAAGAGCTAATTATTAGATTAAATTATTACTTCTTTATATTTATATTTAGTATGTTTTTAAATAATATATCGTTTTTAAAAAATGCTTGTTCATTAATTAAATTTTTATTATTACAGTACATATGATATTTTTCCAAATTAGAAGTGTTATAATATTTATAACAAATATTTAAGATTTTAAAGAAATTGTTATGATTGTATGTATGACCGTATTCTAATATATGTTTGGCAAAATTGGAGTTTCTGGTTTATTATTTTTAATGCTATTTATGTGCTCTTTTGCACGTGTGGAAAATTTGAGATTGGTTATGCCCACGTATATCATGTTATAAGCCTCACAAACAAGATTGTATACTCCCTGTTTATCAAATTTGGGATCATTATCATATGATTTTTGATTAAAATCATTATTAATGTATTATTAGTAGAATATACCACTATTATGGATTGTTAAGCCATTTTTTTATATCTATTTTTTCAATTTTTTGACTAAAAGATGTGAATTTTTATATATTTTATCCTTCTTATCAGGTAATAATTTTGCATTGTTATTTAAATTAATTTTATTTATTTTATTATATAATTTGTTTATAGTACCGACATTATAACCGTTAGAAAGTTATTAAATACAATAACAAGAATAATGTAATATACAGTACTGTTAAATAAACACAGAGTTAATAAGTTTTCGTAGATTAAATTCTACATCGGTTGTAATAGATTTTTCATAATGAAAAAAAATAAATAAATTGTGTAATTTTTATAATAAAACTCGTTTCAATCGTACAAGAGTTCAGATTCATCTCAAAATAGTTAAAAAAAATTAACAAAATGATTTTTTCCTTTATTTATTTTTTTATTACTAGATCGTAAACTTAATCCAGTGAATCAAATGTTAACCTTTTAAGATCTAAAAATACGCCTTATTTTAATAATTTGTTTGATATTGAAAATAAACATTTTTTATTTATATATTTAATTGTTGGGTTCTATATTGGAAAATTATTTTTTTTATCTTTTTGCAGTATTATTGAATTACTTAATTAATACTTATTGATTATTTATCAAAGGTTGTACAAATTTCAACTTTGTATACATTAGAACGGATTATTTTAATTATGGATATAGAATAGAGAAATTGCTTTTACGTTTTATCTATTCCTTTACTGAATCTATAAATAAATCTAAAAAAATATGTATTATAATTTTTTTTTACGAATTAAATATTTTAACTTAAACTTGTGAAATTTGAACCTTGAAATAATTTATAAACCGTAAACAATTCATTCCAATTTGATGCGCATTTATACAACCGTTAGAATAAATAAAAAAAAAAAAAAAAAGCGTATTTAACAAATCATTTGCCGGCCTCCGTGACGCGAATGGTAGCGTCTCGGCTTCTCATCCGGATTTCCCGGCTTTGAATCCCGGTCAGGCATGTCATTTTTTATACGCTACAAAATTCCATTTTCATATCCCACACACAAGCTTCAAGCTTATAAGGCGATATCATCAAGAAAAAAAATTAATCAACGACTTATAAATGATAGATTATGAATGTTTTCTTATTTTAGTTTAGAATTTTAAAGTTCTGCAATACGTCGTTTTTCAGCCGTTTCTGTCTAGAAATTAAGTCAAAACTGTCACCGAGTTACCATGACAACTTCCCATAACATTTTCAGTATCAAGCAATAGTATGTGAACTAGTTTTACCTGTCCACGGTTCTATCTAACGTTTCTCATCATAACTACTTAACTACCTAATTAATTTAGGTTTTTAATTCGTTATATTTGTGTTTTTGGAACGATGCGGCTTTCTGGAACACGAGACAAGCTTTTAAAAAAAATCATGTTTTTTTTTATATCCTGATTTTGGATCTTCCATTAAAATATTTCAAACTTAGTGTAACAACCTTGGTGATGAAGGATAATACATTTTTTTTGCCTCACAATTTGTTTATTTACAATCGGTTCCCAGTTAGGAACCAGAAGTAAAACCTATTACAAAAAGTACATAATGAGGAGTTCCCCAAACATTCTCAATACTTCAATAAAAACCTACATATAAATAAATTACTCGTTCATAAATACATATATGTAGAATTAATATATGTAGAAACACTCGCACTGAATAAGACCACATATGTACTCCTTATTAAGGCATAGAAAGATGCTCATCTCATATATGGTATACAACCAGCTTAAGTCACCCAGATTCTCTCAATTCCAGCACATGTAGGCGTTTCAGTCCCCGGACATCCTCGCTGTTGTCTAAGATATTAACTGCTAGAAAGTTTATGTGATTATCTAACGGCTATCTATACTTTGAATCGAACCGTTTGACCTTTTTGTGCACATAAGATAATATAATAACATAAGATAGTCGTGAATTTCTTCGTTCCGTGCGAATCACGGTGCTTCTGCAACGGATCTCGCCAACTTATTCTGGTAATGTTGTATAATTTCAATGTTATTCTTGCGCGTCGTACCCCATAGCTGCATGCCATACGTCCAAATCCGTCTAATTTTAAAATCACCTTTTATATTGAAAATCTGTATCTGTATTAAAAATCTATCACCTTTAATATTAAAAATCTAGCCATCAGCAGATTTTTGCGATCATTTACGTGAGTAGGCTTATTAGGGTCCCTATTTGTTAGACCAGGAAATCTATAGTTGGAGGATAGTTTCTTCAGTTTGTCTACACTATCCCCACAACTACGTCCAACCGCCGCAGCATATGATCGGGGAATCGACACAAAGATTCCTAGCTGTTCCTCGCCCCAAAGCGGAAAAATTGACATTACATGAGTCAAAGTAAGATGAAATTCACTGATTCGACCCAACTAGTAGTCTTATAACCACGACTCACCCTTAGTCTCTGTTTCCTCTCTAGAATTTCTGGATATATTCTATAATTCCTGTAGTCGGCTGGGTGGTCTGGTTGACAGAGAGCACCAATAGCTAGAGAGTTTCTGCCCTTTTTCGGACAGTTCGCGGTTGTTTAACCTTCCCCACAGTTCTCACAGTGGAAGGGTCGAATGTAGTTGTTTTTAGTATGGCCGTATTACTGGCAACGCATGCATTGTGCCAGACGTATGCCAGACCATGAATTTTGCCAGGAGGCCTCTCTTTGGGATGCTTCCTGAGTGTCTGAAACGTGACACTTCAGTTAGCGTTATATTTCAACTTAAAAATATCTGTATTATTTTCTTGAGGTTCGAGGTTTACAAAGAACGTTGATGTTGGGTCCTTGGTTGTCTATGACGGGCTTTCACTTCGCTTCGGACTCTATGATCCATCCACCAAACTTAATTGTGTTGGTTGCTGACCGCCAATCAAAAACCCTTTCGTCCTTTCTCGTGAAAGTATATCCGATTAGCTTCCGCTCACGAATCAAGTGTACAGTTCTCTTGTACACCTCAATATCCTTTGAGATAATACGAATTGTTTGGCAACCAACTAGCCGTACATTATAGTCGTCCCTAGCTAAAACTGTCACTAGTGACTCATAAAACCGTAATACGTCAGTGATCCATATAACACGATTGGCGGAGGTCAATGTGAACCAGACTAACAGTGTTAGTCTTGTTCACACTAACGCTGATATCCTCCATCGGAAGGTTGTCGAACCTATGTAAACCTAATGTAAATTATCACAGGCATTATTGGGGTACCCTAGACTTTCTATATATCTGTGGAACCCTACATTTTCGATGTACAGATACAGTTTACCATGGAAAAGAACCTGGTTAAAACTTCATAATTTCACTTCATTATTACTTTCCAACCCCTCTGCTAAATTTTTGTCAGTGCTATCTCTAATCAACCTCCTATTAGATATTTTTCTTGGGTCTCTACTTCAGGACGTCAGTGACCTACGTTTTGGAGAGGTTCATAAATTAGTCCCGCAAGACTATTTTTCACCATCGTCGTTTGGATAAGTTGATAGCTAATCCATATTTAAATTCTCCTATAGCCCAGGTTAGCCCGAACAAAATTAATAAGAGAGACTAAAATGTTGTGTAAATAACTATACCTTAGAAAAAAGTTTTTATTTTCTCTCCCGAATCTGTAACGAAGTTTACAATAATCTGGTACATATATTAATTTCACAATTAAAATTTAGGTTAATTAATATTAATATATAACATTAATATTAATGTTGTTTTCTATTAAAAAATAAAATCATGATTATTCTATACCCTTAAATAATTTCTAACCTTCTAGGTTATAAATATAGATTATACACCAGAAATAAACATTCTGTATAAAAATTGTAGTGCAGAAATCTATTGAACCAAACAGTTTTGTCTCTCAAGAGAATTTGTTCGAAAAACCCAATATTATGTATTGTATAAAAGCTTTTCTCCAGAGATATATGTGTATGTCAGAGTGTGCGCGCGCGCACAGCAGAATACCTATAAGCTCAATAACGTTTTACAATAAATAAAAATAATGCATCACCAAGTGCATGCATTTATTATTTCTGAAAAAAAAAAAACAGTTTCTAATGGTGTGTTTCTGATGATTGGATCAGTTTATTCAAAATTACATGACAGGTTAATATTAAAGTAATGAGGACGTAAAAAATATTCACTCAGTTTATGAAGTAGTACATAGTTGTTAATAGTTTACAACACTTTCAATAACACAAATGATATTGACGATTGTCATTTGTCAAATTCTGGAAAATTAATTTAATTTTTTTAAATTTTCATTTCAAATTTTTTTTTGGTCTAATTTACTATTTGAAAAGTTACTTTTTCAATTAAATATTTTCGTTCTAAATATACATATTTCTCTCCCTTGAAAAAAAAAATTGTAATTTTCAATTTTTTGCTTAACAACATGAAATTTTCTAGTATTAAATAAAAATTGAGTTAAATTTTCTTTCTATCTTTAATACTCCCTACATGATAGAAGTGTTTATTATTTTTTTTTATTCATTTCGTTTCTATATCTAATATATTATCATAGGTTTGAATGAGATTAATTATTTACTACTTTAACCTTTTATCTTTTTCTAAGGAAAATTATTTTGGTTAACAATCTTATACGTCTTAATAGACGAATATATATTTCACTGAAACTGTAACTCTGTAAAACTGCATTACCGATTTTCGTCAATAATGAATCAAATTCTTCATCTAACCTTGTGCGCTATGATTAGATACATAATGATCTGAAAAGCTACATAAATATTTTTGGTCTTGAGAAATTCCTGCATCAAAGATACATGGTTTCATTTTCCTCTCTGTGTCAGGATGAGGAATAGGGTTTGTTCTTGTATTCTCGTTCGGGAGGGTAACAGTTTGAAATTGGCTGGACCTTTTATAGTTTAATTAATGCTCTCAGCCTTCGATACAACAGAATGGGGATGCCGGCCCCATTTTGTTGTTGGCTTGTAATTAACAATATATCTTGGCCCAACGAATCAGCTACAGGCACACTCATTACAGGAACATGGGGGATGTTGCTGCCTACAACCCCCCATTCATTTATTCAGCAAAGCAGTCAGTAGATATTTTTAGACTTCCAGCAAACGAAGAAACTTCTCTTTTTTCTTATAATACATTTTTTTAAGGTCCTATAATTTTACAGATATGAGCAAATTTTGTGGTTACAAGTTGTATTTCATGACACAGATTACTAGTATGTATTATAAGATCCAATGTCGGTTTTAAAAGAGAAGTGATGCTGGTGAGAGAAGCTGATACAGTGGTGGATATCAGCTCTCCGCGTCTGCCAAAATGCAAAATTCCACATTTCAATATAATATGCATTATCAAGAAATATTTCAGAGCGAAAAATTACAGTTAATATCAATAAATTTAGAAAGAGCATTTTTAATTAATATATTTTGTCCTACAAATGCTTTGCATGCATCAGTCTTCAAAGAAACTACGGTAGTCTCTTTTCTATGGAAACACAAAATTAGTACAGTAGCCACCACGTAACCGCGAGCTTTCTTTCTTTTTCCTGTTTAGCCTCCGGTAACAACCGTTTAGATAATTCTTCAGAGGATGAATGAGGATGATATGTATGAGTGTAAATGAAGTCTAGTCTTGTACATTCTCAGTTCGACCATTCCTGAGATGTGTGGTTAATTGAAACCCAACCACCAAAGAACACCCACCGGGTTGGTCTAGTGGTTAACTCGTCTTCCCAAATCAGCTGATTTGGAAGTCGAGAGTTCCAGCGTTCAAGTCCTAGTAAAGCCAGATATTTTTACACGGATTTGAATACTAGATCGTGGATACCGGTGTTCTTTGGTGGTTTGTTTCAATTAACCACACATCTCAGGAACGGTCGAACTGAGAATGTACAAGACTACACTTCATTTACACTCATACATATCATCCTCATTCATCCTCTGAAGAATTATCTTAACGGTAGTTACCGGGGGCTAAACAGGAAAAAAGAAAAAACCACCAAAGAACACCGGTATCCACTCGGTATTCCATTCTCTTCTACTGACACTTCCAATGCAGTTGTGAAGATTCCACATCCTCTAAGCACATCTCCTAACAAATTTATTTTTCTTTTGTGTACTTTCCGAATAAGTGCTCTTTCTTTTTTAATCCTCACTTTACTTCCTCATTCCTCACGTTGTTCATTACTTCCTTATTCCTCACATCTACAGTCTTACTTTTTTCATATTTCTCCATACCTAGATCTTTAAAACCTCAATCCAGTCCCTCTCTCTCTTCGTCATCGTTCATGCTTCACTTCCATACAAAAAAACACTCCATAGCATTTAACTAACCTTTTCCTTAACTCTAAGTCCAGACTTTTACTACATAGTAGTTCCCTCTTCTTACTAAAGGCATCCTTTACCATCGTTATCCTTCCTTTTATTTCCACTGTGCTCCTCCAGTCCTTTGTCACCGAAATACACAAATATCTATAATTTTTAACTTTCTATTATTCCTTCACTGGTCCTTACCGCTAAATTCTCTTTGTTGTTTACTTCGTTTATTTTAATTTTTTCTAAATTTATCTTCACTCCTTTCTACAGAGCTGTTATCAATCTTTGAAGCGCATGTGCCAACAGCTAGGATTATCATATCATCAGCAAACCTTATGCATGTTATTTTTCGTTATCCTATACTTATTCCTTCTTCTTTATCTTCTAATAAAATTCTTATTATATCTTCAGTGTAAATGTTGAACAGAGTCAATGAAAGCCAGCATCCTTGCCTAACACCTCAACCTAGACCCACCCAATCAGACATTTTCTTCTTTACTTTCATTGCTGCTATTTGTCTCGCGTATTATTCTTTAATTAATCTTCTCTTTTCCATTCTACTTTTATCTGTTTAGGAATCTCCATCATTTTCTCTCATTTGACTCTGCCAAATGGCTTCTTTAAATTTATGAAACACAGACTTGTTCCTCTTCTTTCTAAATATCTTTGCCCAAAGGCATGTTTGGTTCCTTTTCCTTTCCTAAAGTCAAACTGTTCCTTCCCTGCATACTCTTCCATTAGTTTTACCAACTTCCGGTTTAAGACTCTTAACAATAGTTTAGCGGCATGGATTATTAAGCTTTTTGTTCTGTATTATTGCTTAGTAAACTTAAATAAAAACTGGTTGGGAAATTTGTGTTAACATAACTAAATGTAATAAATCGATTTAGAAACTAGTTTCTCATACCGATTTCCAAATCACTATGGAAAACTCTTTGACTATATTTAACAGGAATGTACGTTTATAAACTTAAAAGAAAACGTAATATATATTTCTGCATTCCAAACCACCTTAGCCCACCATCGGTAGTAGTCTATTTAGATAATTTCCCTACGTTCCTTTCTTACTTATTATTTTCTCTTATCAAAATAGATATTTCTCGTCTTTTCTGAACAATTTTTTTCATTGACACGTATTTTTTAGACTTACTCTAACAGTAAATAAAACTAAAAAATAATATTTTGTTGATTCTTTATTACTTACTTTTCTTTAACTCACAATGTTTTTTTCATGTTTGTTCTCAAATCTTGCATCCTTAATTTAACATCCTTCCTGAGATTGCCGATTGATGAAATTTTGCACAGTTACTAAGGTCGGGTGCAGGTGTAATAATTAAGCGTACTTCCTGACATTGGCTATTGATGAAATTTTGCACGGGTGTACGAGAACGACATACCATCAGTAAGAATAGACTTTGTTAGAGACGGCTCTTACGTAATACAACCAAAAGCCATTCAATTTCCTGCCCTGTACAGCTACAGGACTGCTGAACGCCGAATATTGCCGTTAATTTTATCATGGGCATCAACCGTCCATAAAGTTGAAGACAGCACTGTAGATTACGCAGTTGTTTATATGGGACCAGAGCTCTTTGCTGAAGGTCAAGCGTGTCAGCCTTAGCCGAGTTAGATCTCTCGATGGACTTAAGATCGAAGAATTGGACAACAAGAAGAAAACCTAGCAATAATGATGCATTATCAGAGGTGGATCGAATGAGAAATCAACTCATAAAAACGTTTTTCGAAATTTGTTAATTAAGTAAATGATATAAAAACTTCACTATTCAAAAACTTCACTATTTTGTTACTTTGCGTAGTAAATGTTTGATGTAAAATTTGTTTGATATTTTATAAATATATTAGAAATTTCAATATATGATGTTATCTTTTGAAATCCAAATTAATCTCCTAATTAAACTCAGGCAATATATGATAATAATTTGATTAAAGTATGAATAAAAAGTACAAAGCACGTTTTTAAAAATTTTGAAAACTTTTTGTAATATTAATAAATTTTATCTCATTAAGTTCGCATTAAAATAAATGTTAGTAAGGTACTAAGTGTTCTTGTTAATTTGCTACTCGCTTCAATAACATAATATTTTTAAAACTAAAAAAAAATACTCTTTTTTTTGGTTATTCATTCATTCGTTTTAATAAATTTTACAACTTTTAGAAGATATATTTTATGTTTTTCATACATTTTTTTAATAAAATATTTCAGATAATTTCAGAAATTTATTTTTATAGTAGTTGTAATTTTCTTCGTTTTCTCATAGACGTAATTAAATTTGTTCTTAGAAAAAATTTGTTAATGGAAAACATTTTCAAAACTTAATTTTCAATAACTGTATTAGTACATGACAAACTTGGTCAATACGATCAAATATAGGCTAAGCGGGATGTAAAATTCTCATTAATTGAGAGATGGAAAACTTCTTCCCTAATATCAAAATTAGGGTTTCCCAAGAATTTTGACATGAGCAAAATTGGCATTGCTTATGACATGTTTATTTTGACATTGGCAAAATAGTTACGGTTTATTAACCATTTTAACATTGGCCATTTTTCACATGACTGCCCAAAAAGGAGTGTAATGCATTTAGGATGATTGTAGGTATGTTTGTTCCACCGTAGAAGCTCAACGGCTGAACCGAGTTAGATGTATGACCCCGCGTTGGAATCCTTACGTTACCGGGAATGTCATAGAATATATATATATATATATATGTGTGTGTGTGTGTGTGTATGTGTGTGTGGGTGTTAAATAAATTTTAAAAATGTTTAAAAATCTAATCAGTTGACTGAGTAGTTTTTTTAATAACTCGCATCTCACGTTTCAATCTGAACGATTCGAAAACCTTTTAATCTCATGCAAGTGAAGTTGTTTTGGCCTTACTAATGTTTTTATATGTGTGACAAAAAGGAATGTAATGTATCTAAATAATTCTTTTTTAGAAGAAGACTTGAGTCTTCTTATTTAGAAGAGTTACTTGAGTTATTGTTCGCATGTTTAAAAATCTAATATGGACACCTATTAAATTACATATACACATTTTTAAAACTACATAAAATTCTATATCATTAATAACTTCTGATATTTTTTCATACATTTATTTTTTATTGTTATTATTGAATTATTATCATAGATTAATAATTATTATTAAATCAATATATTTAAATTAAAAAAAAAGTTAAAAAAAAGAGATGATGGATTTCAATCGATGTGTCTTTCCCTTGAAAGATCCAAGTATTTTATTAATTAAAATTTTATTTGGCTATAATTCTGGAACCAATGAAAATAAGCACCACTTATTATATATCGTTGAAAAGCACTCAATGAGGGATTATTACTGCAGTTAAGCCCAAAATCCAAAAAAAAATGGATTTTGGGCTTTTTGGGGACTTCTGGTCCAGTCGATTGCAATCAGAAAGGGAGGTGCACAACTAGATGTTACAACAGTCCTAAATCCAAATTTCAACATCCTACGGCTAATCATTTTGAGTTATGCGAGATATATACGTAGTACGTACAGACGTCACGCCAAAACTAATCAAAATGGATTCAAGGATGTTCAAAATGGATATTTCTGTTGAAATCTGAAAACCGAAATTTTTCATGATAACAATACTTCCTTTACTTCGTACAAGGAAATAAAAAAAAAATAAAAAATGAATTAAATAACGTTGTTAGTATAATAATTATTAACCTGTGATTGTAAAAAAAATTTACAATAAATAACAGTTCAATAATAACAGTAAAAAAATATCAGAAATTATTAATGAAATAAAATTTTATGTACTTTCAAAAATGTATATATGTAATTTAATTGGTATACAAGGAAGTTATGTGGTGTCCCCATCAATTTTTTTTTTTCATTTTATGGATGTATTAATCTGAAAACAATTTTAAATTGTTATAATAACATCTATTTAGATCAAGGAAGTTATAATAAAACAGCAAATATATATTCAATACTATATGGGGTGTATTTCTACGTTTATTGCATAATTACACTTTTCTTTTATATATAAAAACTATATATAATATTCATTTATAATAATATAATTATTTTATACACCATATATAACACATAAAGTGCCTGATATATTAATTTATTACAATCGTAAAGTATATTATTACAATCAGTCAGGCTACATATCAATAATGTAATACAATTACTATTAATTTATAATTTAAAAAAACAATACAACAAAATAATGGCAACAATAACAACAATAATAATAATAATAATAATAATAATAATAATAATAATAATAACAACAACAGCAATAAAGACAATAAAACAAATTATTTTTTAAATAAATTATATTCTTGTATAATTTTATTAAGGTTCACATACTCCAGAAATATATAAAAATTATTTTTATTTTTTAACAAGTTGTGTTAATATTAGATATCATTGTATAAACTAAATATTAGCCGATCGCAGCTAAAGTAGCTAAATATAATACATAAGTACAATAATACGAGCGGAAATCTTGATTCCTACACATTGTATATGTTATATAATAAAAATATCATATATATTATATTGTACGAATGAGTATAGTCGCTTCACTTAAGAAAGCAATAAAATCTATAAATTCTACTCTTGAATACATTTGTTCCTCTTGGATTTACTGTGAAACGACCATATTCGTTAACAGGGGTTATAATATACAGGGGTCGCATTAAAAATAGGGGAGATTTTAACCCCTATTTTTATCCCATTGTTCATTTAAATTAGTATTAAAAGTAAATAGTATTACTGTTCTTAAAATACAAATTCAGTGCAAAAAAATTTCATATTTTCACAGAAAACAGTTTATTTTTTTATTATTTATTTTTATAAAGAGAACCTAAACGTAAAACTCTGTAGTTAAATATACTTAATTTGTTGTATAATTTATTAACCTAGTTAGAGAAATCGAATTTGCACTAACAATGAAATATATGCAAAACAAAGCATTCTTTATGTAGAATTTCCCATAATTTCTACAGATTTTCTTTAAAGAATTAAAACTCTCAAAAAAATGAAGAAAAAACAATATTTAATACGGTTTAAAACCTTTTTTTCCCATTCAAGTAGTTTGCAAGGTGCAACTTTTCAAATACAATCTTCTTCTTACGTGACCTATTGTGTAATATGTATCAGTAAATTATTGTGTATTTGCCGGTCCGGTTAGGAATGTCCATTGTTGTCTGGGGCTGAATGTGGATGTAATTTCAACGAAGGTATTTAAAAAAAAAAGTTTAAACGGTTGAAACTTTTTAAGTTTTATTTTTAATGCTTTTATTAGACGGGTGATTCAGTTATTATATGTTTAACTTTGACATTTTCTTTAGATTTACAACCGTAATCTAACATATAGCAAACCCGAAAGTAATTTTTAATAATCCTGGGCATTAAAGTTTTTCACCGAAAAAGTTACATTTTAAAATTTAATAGGTGCTTTGTACAAATATATTTTACACAACTGAGAATTTACATTTTTTTATTTATATCGAGATCAAATTTTTTTAAAATTCTTACAGTTATGCAGCGACATAAAAATACTCCTAACGAATTAAAGATTAAGTACTTAACAAAATGAATTTCCGTCTAGTTATTATTAATTAATTAATATAAAATATTTAATCGTAAAGCCCACTAGACCTCTCAACTTAAAATATTTTAGATTAGGGCATATTTGATAGAAGAATACTCATAAATTTAATATTAATCTTTTCAAAGCCTATTATTTTTCTAAACAATAAAGCAATTATCACAACTTGTTAAAACCAGAGTATGACAAAATACAGAAAATATTATTTTTTTTATAAAGTTTAATTAGTTTATTACAGTAAAGCCACAACGTGATACATTAATTAACAATACATACATATAAAATTATAGACTTAGTATCATATTGTTAATTAATTTATTAATATTTAAATACATTTAGCACTTGCAAAATCAGTCAAACATCAGTAGCAATTAGGGGTAACACACTTAACAAAAATATTTATTAAGGTATTAGTATCAGATAAGAAATTTATACTTAATTTTTTTTTAAATTTAATTTTAATCACATTTACCAATTCTACATTTAACTAACGTGCATAAGAAATTTATTTGCTCAATTTTAATAAACGTAGGTAATCTTTTAATTTTCGTTAAAAAAAAAATTACAGCGGCCTAAATTAATTTTTCATAAGCATTTACTTATGAATAATAATTAATGCCGTAGAAAATGATTTTAAATGAAATTTACTTCTGTTAATTAGTAAAAGTAATGATAAAGTAAAATTGTTAAAAATTACTTTTAAACAAATTTATTCAGAATATAAATGAAGATTTTAAAACATCATCTACAACACCTTCTTGTTTTAAGACACCCTAAATTTTGGCTCCATTTCCACACAAAAATTATCATAAAGATTCGATTTTAGTTAAAAAATATCATGCTCAATTGACCACGATAAAATATACACAAAATATATTTCAATATATTTTGTTTGTTTGTATATTTATAAGAAACCATTACTGAAAGGATAAATTTAACCTGTTCAGTAATTTTTATATATATAAACATAAAATTATATACTAATACTTGTAATTCAGTGCTGAATTTTTACATAATTTTATTAATGAAGTTAGTAAAAAGGATTGAGGTTTTAATATTACTAATAAATACATATTAACAACTGCATATTCCTTATCAGAATTTTAGGAATATCCAGTTGTTTCACTACTCTTGTGTTTTTCATTAGATGTATGCTGGAGTGAATAGAAGGGCTGGGATTGGCTAAAAAGACCATATACTATTTAATATTGCGATAATATTATACTGACATGCGTAATATGTCAATATTGCGATAATTTCGCAATATTGCGCTGAATTGAATGGAAGAGTGGCTTGTGTCAATAGCCAATGTCTATTAAGAAATTACGTTCCCTACCAGGTAAAATTTCGTTTTAAACTATAAAAAATATAGGAGGAGATATTGTTTCGCAGTAATGTAATCTTAATATAAGAACTTTTACTGTAAAAACTACATTTAAAGAAACGTTTTTAATTTTGATTTACACAGTTTCAGACTAGATTTGAACCTCATTTATTCCGAATCAATGAAGTTTTATTTTAACGTAGTATTAAAAAACATTTTACGTTACATTATAAATAAACTTTCTATCGTAGAGATTTAAATATTCTAATAATACACTTTAAACAAAGTTGGATTGTTGTTCTAATGATTTACATTTAAATTTAATTCCTGAATTGCATTAAACGTATTAAGCTGTAAATATGTATGATTGTACTAAATGAATAAAAAAATATATCTAAGTTTTTTAATCTGTTTTATGCGTTTTACATAATAAAAAATAACATTTGTTACCTTGGCGCAACAATAATAATTTATCTTATTCATACAAGAACATTATGAAATGAAATTTATACATTTTCAGAAAGATATAAAAATCAATTTCATAAGTATGAAGTAAAACAGTACATCTCCATGTATTTAAAAAGTGAGACGTAACTATCATTTTTATTTTGTTAAATTATTATTAGAATACCTTTTTTCAATCTTTCTAATTTCAAAACCATAACGTTTTGACCCTTCAATTATTGAATAATACACAATGATTTTTTTTAGTTGAATGCAGCTGTCAATAAATACCGCCTAAAAAATTAAAATTCTTTTATTTCTATATTTTTGGTACTATAGAAAGTCTTAAAAAACTGGACTCCTAGAGATTCACTGAATCGCTGAGTCTAAGGACTACAGTTCTTGAAAAACTGTTTTTTTCCAATACTGCGAAGTAACTAAAAATAATTTTTTTGTTTCATTAATTAACATAAAGATTTCTAATGAAATAGAGCAATATTCTATGTAATAAGATCATATAATAAATTACAGCACTTTGAAAAATAAATCATATGTTAAATATTTGCAATTTAAAAATGTTAGTTAAACAAAATTTAACATTACAATCAAATTTAAAATATTTAGTTGTAACAACCAATGCTAATTAAGCAAATCATGCAAATAGATGTTATCATATAAATGATAAAATTAACGTAGTAAAAAATAAACACTGTAGGATGAATTAAACAAAAAAATACATATATATATATAAACATGGAGCAGAAGTGTAATTAATTTTATAAATATTTATATAAACAAACAAATATCAGTTACAAAGGTATATAACTTTCATGATGTTGGGAAGGAAGATGGGCTTATACGACTGCAATATAGAGGCCGGATAAATATTATAAAAAACATACTTAAAATTAATAAAAAGAATACGTTTTTATTTATTTTAATACGTAAAATATTCCTGAGTTAATCAGCACTTTAAACAACCTAAACTATTAATTTTATTATATATGAAATATCCATGATAAAATAATGCAAGGAGCAAAAATATTAATTCTAAAAGTATTTTTTTAAAAGAAAAAATTAATTACAAATTAATTTTTATTTGTATTGATTTACAAATATTATAAGCTAAATGAAATATTTATGAATAAAAATTATAATTTTACATCTCTTTCCCATGATGATTGGTGATGATATTAATTAAAAAATAAAAATTTTTGCCATAACAAACAGCCAAACCAAATTTGTTTTTATAAGATTCTATTTAAAACTTACTTCCAAACGTTTTCATCCGACTTTACGACCATCCTTAGTGATGATACTATTATTCTCACACTGGCATCAGCTGTTTTTACTGATGGCAATTGCTTTTTTTAATTAGGTTTTACTTATTTATCTTCAGTTAGTATATCGTCGTATAGTTTATATGTTATAAATTTTATAATGTTCTAATGCGTTAAAATGTTGTTATCCTATTGTTAGTTTAGAATATCAAGGTTTTAGTCAATGTTACTTACTAGTTTTATGATTTTTGTTTATGAGATGCTTAACAAAATATTAAACTACTATATTGCTATACAGGACTTGTATGCGTTCATTGTATTTTCATCTGAAACTCCATTCAATATGACCAACTTAGAACATCAGGAAAAATAATTAATTTTATTAATCATGGCCCGTTGGTATTGATATATAATTTATTTATGTAATGGTTTCCACTTACCAACAATCTTTAATAGTATGTTCGAGCGCTTTCGGATTAGTAATCCATCCTTAGGAACATTGATGTGTTATAATTATAATTATTTACTTACATATTAATTATACTAACTTGAATTTTAAAAACAAAAATTCTATCATATTGACATGACGGATAACATTGACATTATTTTATCTTTTGACAATCAGTTGTTATATTTTTAATTTTTTTTTTTAATTCAAGTTAGAATAATTAATGATATGTAAGTAAATAATTATAATTATAACACATCAATGTTCCTGAGGATGGATTACTAATTCGAAAGCGCTCGAACATACTATTAAAGAGTGTTGTTAAGTGAAAACTATTATATAAATAAAATAAAATAGTTTGGTTTGTATATATAAACCTTATAAAAGGAAGTTTAGATTTTATTAAAAAAATGTTTTTAAAAAACCTTTTATTATAATAGTTGGTTCAGTTTGGCATTGCAAAAGCTTCTTTTTCTTAACTAAAAATTACGAGTATATTATCGTAATTTGTTAGTTAATATTATAGGATTAGTATTTAGGATAATTTTTTTTTTTAATGCTAATACTAATAAAAAAAAAAGATAATTTGTATTTGTAGGTAGATATTATAATAACTTTGGTTCATAATTCCTATTAGCCCACCGATCTAATGTCTAATGTTAACTCATCATCGCAAATCAATTGTTTAACAGGTGATTTTCGAAGTCGAAGGTTCTGTGGTAAAAATCCTACTACTGCTTTGTTGCTTTTATACGGATTTGAATACTAAACATTGGATACCGATGTACTTTGGTGGCTGGGGTTCAATTAACCACACGTCCCAACAATGGTCGGCTAGACCATTCCTAAGCTGTAGAAGACTAGACCGCATTAACATGTCATACATATCAATCTCATTTCATAGGGCCGCGGGAAGGGATTTGCTTATTGTTCACTAGCTGAACAGATTGCAATGTACATATTAGAAAATTCCTATTATATTAAATATTTATTTCAAGAAAAAACTATTTTTCATTTTATTTAAACTTAAAATTTAGTATCTTAAAGAAATATTTATGGATAAAAAAAATCTAATCCATAGAAAGTATTGTTATATTGAGAAAAGAATATTTAATACATGTATAGACAAATTAATCATCGTAATACTCTTTTGTTATATTAACGAAATAATCCGAATAAAAACGGTAGGGCAAAGTAGTTCATTTTCTGGTAGATTGCCAAACTGCAGTACAGCTTATTGCATTAAAGATCGTAATATGTAATAAGATCAATCACATCATCATGGTTTATTACTAATAAACCATTTTATAAAGAAACAATCCGTAATTAAAAATGTTTATTAATGGAGAAATTATATTTAGTAGTTTTTCTTCTCTTACGTACAAATCTTAACATTAATATTATCCTCCAAGTTTAAAAATAAAAGTTGATTTCAGTTTGTTAGATTTTGATCATAGATATCATTAATTTATGGGCTGATTATAAACTGATTATTTTAGCTAAAAAATAAATTTGATGACTAGATTAATTCAATTTTTAATTAGTTACTGACGTAAGTTTTTCCATAGTCTGTAACAAATATCTGATAAGTAAGCCTGTTTATATCAACCATGATAGTAAGAAAAAGAATTTATTCAGAAAAAAAATTTATTTCAATATAATAAAACGAATAATAAATGTGCGTGTTTTACGCAAAGAATTTGTAACAAATTAAAAAAAAAAATCAAATGTAATTATACTGATCACATCTCTAGTTAATTTATTTCAGGGGCCTTATGGATAAAATTAATTAACATTTTGATTTGTTTTTAATAATATATTTTCTGGGTGTGATACAGAATTGAGATTTTTTTAATATATATAAATATTCACATAGGATACAAAAGAAATAACTTGCCTAGGATTTGCCGATGACTTAGCTTTATTAGCTAATAGTATCGCAGAAGCCAGAATACAAATAACAAGTATAGAAGAACTTTCGAATAAAATTGGACTTAAAATTTCTTACGAAAGACTAAAATGATGGCTATAGATCCTTTAGTTATTAATTCTGTGAATATTAATGGAAACAAAGTAGAACTTGTATTCGGGTGTAAATTCAAGTTAGATTAAAATGTAATGAATAAAAGGGAAAATTTTCTTTTAATTTTTGAAGAACTATTTAAGAATGAAATGGAATTATCTAACAAATTTATAAAATATCATTACTGTCAACATTTCAATCTTATTATAAAACGAAATATTAAACTTTTAACTCATTGTCAAAGATTAAAAGCGGTTATGCGCCTGATAAAAAAGATATTACTCTGTTATTTTTGAATTCTATTTTTCTGTGATATTAGGTACGTGTATAAAATGTAAGTCATTTCAATAATAAAGATATAAAATAAATAGCGTGTGACCACAATAGACCGACACATAACCTATGACATCATGCCAATGTCACATTGACATAAAAAAATGCTTATCGTAATAAAATAAGAGATCATACACATTCTTGTGAACAATGCACCTCGACGACTTTAATTAAATTATTCTTTTTACGTAGTTTTTTTTTGCGGAGACATGAAATTCTAGCAAAAATATTCTAAATATTTTCTTTTTCAGAAACTCATAAATATCTTGTTTTTAAATTAAATTTTTTTTTATTTTTAAATGTTGTATAATATATTAATTTATACATCCAAATTTTAATTTCCGTCAAAGTTAATGTAAATAATTTAAGCATTAGTTAATTCGAAGATGTTCCTTCAGCCACAAGTATTCTCAAACTGAAATTTATATCAAACCTTTCATTCTAGGAGGTATCAAATGAACGATAACTGAATTTGACTGCCAAATAAAGGATTATAATAACGAATATCAGTTTGTATTGGATGCAATGTAGTGTACATTATATATATTATTAACTTATGTCAGTTAAACGAGATGAAATTATGAAGTTGGTTAACATATTATTATTAATAATCTGAATTTAAATTTTGTTCTAATTCCATACATTTGCAATATCTGTATTCTACTAGAAACAAAATTTGTAAATTTACGTTCAGAGTTGAATGCTAATGGTCTCAGAATTGAAAATTAAAAGAAAAACTAATTATTATATTGTTACAATATTTGAAAAACCTTTGCACGACAAAAGCAAATGTTAATAATTTTTTTTTTATAATGATCTGTAAACAATTTTTTTCGTAAAGGCAATTTGTTAAGTAATGTATATGTAAAATTTAACTGTAACAGTTCAAACAGATTAGAAGATTAAATTTTAATTCTCAACATTTCTAACTAATTCGTCACACCTAAGTTGTCATTATTAAAATATCCAAAAACATATTGCAATTTCAAATTGTTTATTTTTTGTTCGTTGTTTATTCTATCTATCTTACTTCAATTATTAATTTCCTACCTAGCTTAATACAGGAATAAATTTCATATTATTTTCTTTTCTAAATACCATATATAAAAGTAAATATAAATAGGCTGTGACAGATTTACTTCGGTCAGGAACTAGTTATGCTGTTGTAGACTAATTTATTATATTGTAGAGACTATTATAAATGTTGTGAAACTGGTTGTACAATAGTGTAAAAAAAAATGTGTTTAGAAACAGAATCGACCGGCCGTGCTGTCATTCATACGATTTACAATATATTACTACCTACCTCCAGTTGCATAAGCGATATATGTTCGTATGTTTACATGTTATAAGGTTAGCAACACACATTTTAGTCGATTAAATAAAACAATTAATTATTTTTTATTTCTTTAATATAATAGACTTTATGTTGAATTATAAAATAAAATAGAATATAACAGGGCAGATTTATGATTATGAAGTACAATTAAAAATGTATTAAGAACTTGAATAACTCTAAAGTAGTACATGGTTGAATGTCCCTTAAGGTAAAATAAAATTATTAAATTTATATCAACTAATACCCCTCAAGTGATACGTTTACAAATAAAACAATATGTGTCCCTCTAGGCTTAAAATCAAATAAATTGCTTAGTATATTACAATAGAATCTTTTAGTACGATCTGTGTATTTTGTTCAAATTGAGCTTGTATAGGAAGGCCTATTGAACAAATTTTAATTAACTTCCAACCATTTTCATTCTTTCCCACCGTATGTGCTTGCGCCTACGATTTCAATGATTCTTTGATAGTTTTGGAAGTTCAGTAGTCGTCTTTTTCTCATACATTTACAGATTTCGGCAGTTTATTTTTTGTTCTTAATTTTACAATACGTAAAAAAATTATGTACCAGCCAGTAAGGAATATTCTTTTTTGTTTGAATGTTCTGCTACTTATAATTAGTGTAAATATTTTTTTTTAGTAAATTACGGTACTTAATTGTATACATGTTTTCTTAATTATCCGAAATTTCGGGCTGATGAATAACCCCACAAACAATAATGCAGAATAACAATGATTAATTGTAATAAAATGGAATGACCATTTCCAGATAAATATATTTAAAATAAAATATGTAATCTTGAAGTAAAATACTGCCCAACAACTAAAGTAATGTAATATAATTGAATTAATTACTTTGCATCGTGTAAGATACTCCCGTTCAAATAAATTATCCTCAGAACAGAGTTCATTATTCTTATACGCGCTGTTTTTTTTCCATTACAATTTCGTAACTGCTCTGTTATTAAAAATATACGGAAAAAAAATGTTATTCAGTTTTTCAGCTACCAGGTTTCTACAAATTTTATTATAAATATATTACTCTTGAATAATATTAAATAAATTCTAAAATCTTTAAAATGATATCGTTTAAGTTATTTGAAAAAATTCATTCGAACGTTTATTGCTGTATACATTGAATATTTAAACACGACTTATGAATATCTTTTACTATAGTTGTGTGGTATATATAAAAAATAGCTAAATTAGGATTCAAGAATATTTTATAAGACATTTTTAATCTGTATTTTTTTTAAGAACAATTAATTATATAAATTGTAGAAATATGTAAAAATACCAATTACTGTCTTATAGTAATATGTAGAATAAAAATTAGGTCTTATTTTAAATTATTATCAATTGTTTAAAGAAATGTTAAGCCAGCAGCAATCTTGTTTCATGGTAAATTAATCGAACGTCATACGTGATATGAATTTCAAACGCTTGATAAATAATGTGTCTGATCACACTAAACCAATCGCCTGGTACGAACTGTACAGCTACTAATTATTATTTTATTTTACTGAACAATACTAAAATATTAAGAACTAAATTTCATTAAGAAGAAATTAATGAAACGTTGTATATATTTTAATGAAATTCCGATTTTCATATATAGTGAATTATAATGGAAAATTAATACCAGAATACTTACATTACACCTGAAAGCTTTTCTTTATGAGAGTTGAATAAATTTCTTTTATTTAGTAATTTCTCAATTCGAATCCCGTCAGGCGTGGAATATTTTACCCTAAAAAATTGATCCTTCATTCCCATTTTTCTAATACTTGCAGTTACTTAAATAAATTGTAGTTTTATTTATTCCTATCTACATTCTGAAGGATTTTCCCACTGCAATTTTAAATTCGTAGCTTTTAGAATCAGTAATTTTATATTAAATTAATAAGAGATCAAGCATATCTCTTTCATTATATAACATTTAATGGTACAACCATGTTGGAAATATTCCAATGCGATCAATGAAAAAGAATTATCCATGATATATGCAAAAAAAAAGAAAAAAAAACTGTTGTCCATGTCATCTTGACATGAACAACATTTTATCTTCTTAATTTTTTAATTTTATCACCAGAATTATTTCAATCTTTTATGATTGCTACCATGAAAGCGCATTGCATCGATACAATATACATCGATAGAGCAAGCGAATATTGTGAAACTGTAATTTCAGCCAACATAATTATCTTGTCGTAATTGTTATTTATCTATAAAACTTAATTAAATCATAGTTCACCTTGCTCTGCTCTATTGATGCTCCATATTAATTTACGGCATCACAATATTGTTTTAATTAAATTATGTATGTAACAACGCAAATTGTTAATTATGTCAGAGAGTACATTAAATAGAACTGAAATAACCTTCCATTTTCGTATAATTTATTCCATTAAGCTAATATTATAAGTAAATGTATGTATGTGTGTGTGTGTGTGTGTGTGTGTGCACGCGCTTACTCACGTTCGTAGAAAACTAGTAAAACTGTACAAAGAAAATGAAGTTTTTTTAATTCAAAAAACCAAGATTTTAATTTTGGAAAATAATGTAAATCTTAAGATACATTATTAGCACATGGTCAGAAACACTGCGTTTTATATTCGTTTTTTCCCCAATGCATTTAAATTTTAGTAAAATTAATCGGTAAACAAAAAATTAAAGTTATTTATAAGATTTAGAATAAAAAAACGTGTAAAAATGTAAAAATATTTTAAAGGAAATATTTAATTTAAATGATTAATATAGAAAAAAACTTCCTGATTTATAAGAAACAACCTAACAGTATGTAATTTCATTTATTCATATAATTAATAAGTAACTATTAATAGATACAATGAATAATAAGAAAAATTTTGTCATTAACATGTCTGTCTATTGTGCATTCAAATAATAGATAATTCTGAAATATAACGGGCTAAATGAATAATAGCACAGTAATAAATAAAAAATAAAAATAAAACAATATAAGGACATCCATTGTTTAAAATAACAATTAAACTGTAATAAATTAAAAAAAAATAATAAAGGAATTAAATGGCCTTGTTAAGCAAGCACACATTCGTGTAAAAAAATAAACTAAAGACACATATTACAGAAAATCATGCTTCGACTGAAATGTACGGATGTAATTTAAAATTATACAATATAAATAAAAATACTGAATGTATAAAACAACTTTTAATACCTTCAGTAATAAAAAACGATATTTTTATTATAGTAATTACATAGAAATAGACAATCAAAGGACGCTTTTTCAGTTTATATACAAATGTGAAGAGCACATGCGTAATTCTTTAAGTACAGCCAGGTTCATATAAAAATTCCAAAAATCATATTTAGTACACTGCAATATGCATTCATATGAAAAGTTTGTATTATTACTTCACTAAAGTACAGATATGTCAATTTTTCGTGAATCGAACTTGTTATCCGAATCTGAAATTAAAAGAATTTTCTCGTGACATTTTCTGTTGCAGACTGTATGGTTTTCAATACTATTCAGTTGTCTCTAATTTAATTATAAATTATTACAGTGTTTTTTTGAATATAACAGTTTTATTAAAGAATTTATTTTAAAATTACCTGATTAAGTATATATACCGTACTGCTATTATTATGGAATCAATATTTTCTTCATTTTAGCGTAAGTTATAATAATTTACCAACCAAACTCAAATTATATTAAAAATATCGTCCATTTTTCTAATAGTATCAACAAAAAAAGGTAAATTTAAAAAAAAATTAATTATATATAATAAAGATTAAGAAATAATGTAACCGTATACGTGTAGTAAAAGCGACTGTACCACTCTTTATGGAAAAAATGTAACTAGTTCTGGTTAAACTGCTAACTCTGATATGTAATAATTTTAGCGTATACCCATGCATACATGATTTTTTTTATAGATCAGATTAGAATTTAAATAAACTGACAATGCAGATTAATCAATAGAGAAAAAATTCGATTCTGTGTAGAAAATAATTTTTATTTTGTAATAAGCGAGATCCATCTTATTGTATAACGATCTAAGATTATCCACTTTATCCTTGGTCAAGTGATTTGTTATATAATTCATGCCCGATAAAATATGAATTTCAATACAACGTATAGACGTGAATCGAAATATTAATGGAGGAGAATTCTGGATTTTAATTAAAATACTGTAATATCTTTAGCTTTACAGCCGGTGGAGAAGTTCATCAGAACCTTTAATTACTTCTTTTAAAATTGGTAGGCAGTTTTGATATAGATTTTCTATGAAATAATTCTAATCTTCTTTAGGTTTTAGTCCAAATTGTTTAAAGGCATTTGATAAAAATAAAAGGAAAAAAAAATATAACTCTATACCAATGCACCAAATGTAGGTAACCAGAATATATATTTTTTCTTAAAGTGTAAATGTAAGTTATATAAAATATTAAATTAGAGTTGGCAAGGGATGATATAAAATTCCGATACTGATTTATTCAGTCTATTTAAAGATATGTATCTAAAATAGTATTTATTTGAAAACTGAATTTTTATTAAAAATACGCTGTACATAATTAAGGTATTGATCACTTTTTTACATATTAATTTTAAATTCCCAAATCTTAAACTTTAAATATTTATTTCAAATTATCACAATTAAGCTAATTAACTTTGATACAAAATTCATCAACTAAATAAATAATATTACTAAACTGATATATTAGTCAATATCTATTTAAAATAATCACGTGCACGCGCACGATAAAAAAAATTAAGGTTTATCAAATAATTTTCCAAATTAATAACAATATTTATTTGGTAAATTCAATTTTATTTATAGTCACTTATAATTTTTTCTTATTTAGAAGCTAATAGATAAAAAAAAAATATATCTGAGGCGAATAAAATAATAATTTCGTAGGCCAATATCAAACTGTTATACATAAAAAAATTATAATTTTTATTTTTACTTCATTAATTTAAAAACATACTTTTAATAAATATAAAATATCAATTAAAAATAAAAATGATGTTTTTATGCAAAGATTTTTTTAAAAAATATTGTTTGAGAATTATATGTTAATAATATTTATTATATAAATATTACAATACAATTATTAAATTATAATAATATATAAACATCTCTTTAAGTTACACTGTACAATATTAACATAATTAAACATATTTACAATTATTACCATTTGTACATAATATAATATCTTCTATCCATGGGCATATTTTACAATTTTCAGTATCAAACTAAATCATAAAGCACATAATATTTTCTTACATTTAATGATTATTATGTCTTTCATAATTAATTTTTATGCATAAAATTTAACACAATTATTATTGTACATTCTAAACAGCACATCATTTACCAAATAAAATAAAAAGACTTACATCATATTTGGGAGTCATGATATAAGAATTAAATAAGTTATATGAAAATGACATAATTTAAACTCTTTTGCAACTCTTTCTACAATAAATTAATCTTTATTTGTAAAACGCAGATTATTAATTAAAAGAACATAGAAGTAATCTTTTTCCTTTATAAGATACAAAATTACTTTATTTTTAGATTAAGTAAAAATCTGTAGATACATGTTTCTGCTCGTATTAAGGAAATTAAATCAGAAATACTGTGGTAGTGTCAGGAAAAGTTACATACACTTATAAGAGGAGGATATAGGAAAACTTTAGTTAGAATATATTTCGAACAATGTACTAATCTCATAACCATCGGAATTAAGGACGCATCATTTTACATTTCTCCCGAGGAATAACCCCAGTAAATTTAAAAGGCTCACAACCTAGAAAGAACAGTGTTTGGGCACTAAATCCCAAACTCCGTCGATTTAAAAACAAAATAGAATTAAATTATACCAGTCACTAAAACTGAATTATCCGCTATCTAATTACGAGGACGGTCCAGAAAGTAACTTACGTTTGTGCCTAGTGTGGAGATGGGTGGGGATGCGTACTGAGTGTAGAAACGTTTTGACGCCATGGCGTCAAAACGTTTCTACACTCAGTACGCATCAAGCTGTCGTAGCGTGTGAACTGTGATTTTTCTACTTTGTTCGTAGTAAGTTAGTGAAATGTGCGGTTCAATAGAAATTCCCGCGAGTTGTGAGGTGCGTTCAGTGATTGGGTTTTTACTGGCAAAAAAACCTGAAACCAATTGAAATTCATCGGCAAATTTGTGAGGTGTATGGAAATAGAATAATGAGTGAAGGTGGAGTGAGGCAGTGGACGTTCAGTTTAGAAATGGCCGCACTAATGTTCATGATAAGGACTGCAGTGGTCGGCCTAGCCTTGTGACTGATGAATTGACGAAGAAAATCAACGATAAAATTCGTGAAAATCGCCCCGTTACGATTACGGAACTCTCGCTTCATTTCCCCAAATTTCACGAAGTTTACTGCATGAAATTGTATCGGGTAAGATTGGTTATCACAAGTTTTGTGCAAGATGGATGTCAAAAATCTAAGGTGGCAGACTTCTAGAGAAGGAATTGAAAATCTTGTGCATAGTTATGAGTGTCTCAGTTTAAATTGCGACTATATAGAAAAAGTAGTTTAAGATTGTCGCTTTCAAATGCATATAATAAAATTTTTTTTTATTAGATTGGTTTTTTATTTCAAAACGTAAGTTACTTTCTGGACAGCCCTCGTAAAATGACACAAAACAATAGACAAATGTCCAGGTCTGATATGTAGGGGAATGAAGCATCCTCCGAAACAATTGCGTTCCGTTCCAACCACTGACCGAGAGTTTTTACGTTTGTTAACTTTTCCTGAATGATCACTATCAGTAATACAATATTCGAATCAATTATTCAAGATTCAATTTATCGCATAAGGTATTCAATTGTTCCTTAATCCTTAGTATAAATTTCTCATGTCTTACTTTATTCCCTTACCTTTAAAGTAATAATTCTTTCATTTAACTATTTACAAGAGAAAACTGATTTATTTTAAGAAATATAAAGAAACATTTTTAATACTGAAAGATCTAAAGGAGTGTTAAGAAACTCTTCTAGCAAAACTATTTAAATTAGTCGTCATATTTCATAATTTTCTATCTAAATCTTCAACAAGTTAAAAAAGACAATTGTAATTCTTTTTTACGTATAAAATAATTTAAAAAAAATCATAATCAATTTACATTTTTCAAACAAATTATGATTTTATGCAGAGTACTTTAAAATAGAATAAATATTAACTTTTCTTAAATTACCGACAGGAGTTATCATCTTATCAAATTGTAACTATTTACCAAAATATATAAATACATGGGAGAAAAATAATTTTCTGTTACATGGTCTTTTTTTCTGAAGTATTATTCTTATGAGTAATAATACTTCAGAAATCACATGACACCATATAATAACGGTAAATATTCCAATAAGAATGCCCTATTAACCGGGAAACCTGAGGGAGAGAAGTGTGCGTATAGGCAAAATTTTGACCCAATCAAATGAAGTCTATAAGAGTGTAAAACTTCATTAATATTTACATGTTAAAACATTTAACCAGAATATCCTAATAAATAACATCACACATTTATTTAAATATATATATAATTAAGAAAACAAAATTAACAAGTAACATTAAAATTACACGTAATATAAACTTGAGATTGTTTGACTTATGATATAGCACCTTAAACCAAAGACTGCTAATCATTTTATGCAAAGCTGTTTAAATGTTTTAGTACATAAAATCTTTTTTCGTATTTATGGAGAAGTTTACAGTAACATATTACATATTTACGTTTAACGTTTAACATTTAACAGTAAACACAATTACACTACTACGATTATCACAATATTGTGACATCAAATAAAAAAACAAAGTGAAATGTAACCGAATTAAAGAAACTGTTTAAAATAAAATAAATAAAAATTTCATGTGCTGTTTATGTCAAGGTAAAATGTACATAACTTATCTCTTATAATTAACAGAAAAAAGAAAAGAATAAATATTATTTCATAGGAAAATATTTACTGAACACAATAAATTTATTCTATAAAAATTAACAAAATAAACACAAAAAAATCCCAGTTACAATTAAAACACATTTTTAACATAATTCACATTTAAAAAATAAACTATATAATCAGTTCAGTGTGATTTTCACACAAATATAGTTTTGTTTTAAATATTGAATAGTTAATACATAGATTTTTATACATATACTATTTATAGACTGGTAACAAACACACTAAATTTCATTAATACGGTCCAAATGATATAAATTATTACTCAATGTATACTTACAGCTCTTCTTCAATATGTAACAAAGTATACATACACTATTGTCATAACTTATAGAGACGTGTCCATGGTAGGAAGTATATAAAAAGCGGTGGGAAAGGTGCTGGTATGGTAACGCAAGCAGCACCTCATCACGTTGTCTTAGCTTTCTTTATATACTGTATTCATTAACGTTGGTGATGTGTACTACAATACTATTGATCAATATTATGTTCATATTATCAATAAAATAAATATTGATTATAATATTCACGATATTATTACGACTAAAATAATTTTATTTCATTTATATACGATACCGACCTTCTAAATGATATCAGTGGTATACCATACTAAACTAAGATTTTTCATTCGTTCACGAATCGGGTCTGGTTTAATTAAATTTCTGTAAATCTTATGGTAACTGGATCTATACGATAATTAATCAACAGAAAAACCAGGTGCGGTTGTAATTAAAGAATGAACAGAGCACCACTTTTCAATGAACATCTATCCAGAACATAGTCTCTACATATTACGACATTATTCACACAGTCTTAAAGTAAATAAACAGTTTATTGAATTTTTTTCTCTTAATATAAAGTCCATACATTTTATTATCAGAATCTATAAGTCATTTATCTCAGTTTATATATATATATATATAAAGATACCATCGTTGGTTTTATAATATTTATTAATTTAGACTATGCGGCGGTAATAATAGAATATATAGCTTTTCCTTAATGAAAAATAAATCCACTAGGCATCGTAGCGTGGCAATCTTATCGATAATATAGTAATGTTTTTTATAAAATACGGAAGTTCTATTATTGATCACACAGTTATCTAGCTTTCTTTTTACATAACTTAGCCAATTTACGCCTTTTCAATATCATTTCATATAAAGCCTCCATACCTTCGTGTAAACCATCACCGGTAATCGCACACGCAGGTTGTACGTGCCACATATGCCCTTGAGGTGAACTTGTACCGGCACCGGCTAATTCTTGTAGGCCTAATAATTTTTCAAGTTCTTTTGGTTCTCTAGCTCCAGGCAAATCTTGTTTATTAGCTAAAATAAGGATCGGTACACCGGCATTGTCAGGAGATCTTGCTGTTCTTACCAATTCCATTTTAGCTTCTTCCATTCTTTCAACATCAACACTATCTAATACGAACACGATGCCATCAGTGCACCTGTAAAAAAAAGATATGTTTGTAAAATAGAATAAAATGTAATAATACATTCATAAATATACGTTAAAAGTGAGAATTATCAGGCAAAATACTTTTAGAAAAATATTCTAACGATCACATTTTATTTAATGGTAATATTAGGGAGCTTGAATAGTCGTTTAGCCATCGAATGGAATAATTTTCATTTAAAGAATATTATTACTTTGAAAATATAACAGGATATTACATTTTGAATCGACTAAGAGAAAAATATTTTTTCAGTACAGCCAGATTTAAACATATACAAACTAGGGTTTTATTTATTAGCTTTGAAGATCAGAATTCAGTTGTAAAGGAAAACACACAACACTAAATAATCAGTATTATTTAAAACGATTTGTTTCAAAAATAGTTTACCTCTCTCGACGTTATTAGGTTTTCAGTACCTTAAATTATGCCCTTATTAAATTAAAAATGTCAGCTCTCGATGATGTTGAATTAAATAATGATTTGATAATCTTAAATAAATTTTTAAAAAAATACTACAGTGAATAAGATCTGATCAATTAATTTATTCAGTTTCAAAACCATGAAGGCTAACACATTTTACATTCTAGCATCAGTGAATATGAATCATTTGTCATAGTTACGCAATCAGAGATGTCAGTCTATCTGAGATGGATTCAAAATTTGTAAAATAATGTAAAAAAAAAAAAAATCTTCTCTATTAGCATAAAGGAAATTTGAGTATGAAGACATACTCATTAAATTAGTATAGGGTTAGTGTGAATAATTATAATGTTATACTAGGATTTTATTTCAGGATGGCCAATTAATATTTTGTAAGAATCTAATTGTATTGTATTAAGAATCCGAGAAGTACAAAATTACACACGTTGTGTGAATACGGAAATGGAAAGAGAGAGTAATAAGGGCGGTATCAAAGCTGTCAGTTCGTAACATCATTTAGCAGTACAATCAACTACTCGTATGTACATAATAATATACTTCGTTATATGAAGTAAATATTTGTTTCTTTCTAAATCGAAACATAAATTAAATTATCTATATTTATATTTAAATAAAATTCAATTCAGCCTTACCAACAATTCACCCGCGTTCTCTTATCTAGCACTTTCGGTTATTCGACCATCCTCAGGAAAAATTATACTTCAATTTGAGATCATTAAAAATAATATATGTAGAATGTAAATTTATAAAATGTTAAAATCACAACTGGTCGTCGTAAGTTAGTCATGTCTGTTATGTAAGAAAGTCGCAGTTGCTATAAGTTATGTATAAATGCTAGAAAAGAGAACGCGAACGAATTGTTGGTAAGGTTGAATTTCATTTTATTTATATATAAATGATATTATATACCAACTGTGCCGTGCTTAAAAAACTTAATTTTAAATTATAATAACAGTTTACAAAAAAAAGAAAAGAAATTAATTTATTTTGGGGTAAAAGTTTTATAACTACCACGACCTCATAAACAAAAGCAAACTAAGTTAAGCAATACTGAGAGTGAGTTAGATCTATTTTAATTAATACACGCAATAAAATTTAGAAAAATAAACAATATATAATAATAGTCTCGTTATATCTATGACGATTAGTTTTAAGTTCAGTAACTAGCCTCATAAACAATCAAGAACGATCTTATTTTATTCTTTAAGTTTTTGTTAAGCAACATACACAAAATCATTTCATTATTTCAAAGAACTGAAGGAAAAATATTGAAAAGTACACTTTTTAAAATTAAAAAGAAGAAATAAGTAAGTATTGATAAAAACCGTATTTAAAAATAGGAAATTAGGCCGGTATAAAACGCACAAAAAAAAAAATAAAACTATATATATATATTATTAATAGCCTAATAAATATAAATAATCTTTTCTTTAATCCTCGCCTAATCTGGGCGTTTTATAACCAGTTTTGTACTAACAAAAAAATTTGTTAACAGCTATTTCATGTAGTAATGACTACTTAAAATAAAAAATTGTTTGTTTTATTGATAAGTGAGAAAGAAGCGGTGTATAATAGTTATGAATAACCGTTAATTACGACCGGAACAAGAAGATAGTAATCGCATTTAAAAAAAAAAAAGTAAAATTACTGTTGTACGGATTACTGCTAAGAGGAAATTATTATAATGATCACATAAAAAATATAGTAATAACCAAAAAATAGCTGTTAAGGACTGTCACACGTGAGACGAGGCGCCTTTGAATTATTATCCTGCAGAAGTTACTTATCTCGATATTGAAGCGTATTACTTTATCAAATTTTAATTTAAGTACAACTTCATTCTCAATGTAACATTGATTGTATTACATTACTACTCATCTTACTAAGACACTTCAGTAGTTTTCAATTTTCGAAATAACTATACCAGGTTGAAGTAGTTATTACATGGAAAATGAAAATCTGTAAACCGTTCCTCCAAAAATTTCCAAATTGGGTGAGACGAAGAAAAAATTAAATTTTAAGATTTACACTGCATATTTGAGAGGTATTTATTTGGAGGCAGAAAAAAATTGGGTTCTGCAAAGATGAAAAAAAAAATCTGCATTATGGTGGGTTTTTAATTTTTGTTCGCCTTCTTGGATCCACCATATTAAAGGGCACGGAAAATTTTAAATTAAATTTCCAAACTGCTGGGCAGGTCGTAGAGGAGTCATAAATGGCCTGCCAGGTCTCCAGACCTGTCTTCTCTGGTTTACTTTTTTTTGAGGGTACTTGAAACATAATGCTTACAAAATAAAATCTACAGATATTGACAAACTGAAAAGAAAAATAAATGACGAATCTACTCGTGTAGCACCAGACATAATACAAGTTATAATTGGATATTACTTCAGGTTAACATTCAGTCAATCTGTAGAAGGGAAGCATTTTCAACATTTATTGTACGAGTAGAATGGTAAGCTTTCAAAATTTATTGCAATAGTAATTTACGATCGAAAACATTTATTTAAAATTTTAAAATAAATATTGTAATATTTAAAGTAGGCTTTAATTGTTGTGTTGTTAATCATTAGTTATTATTATTATTATTATTATCAATATTATAGCACTGTTTAATAAAGATCGTTATTGTATACATTATGAATATAAAATGGATTAAAATTGTTCATGCAGCGCGTTTTACTCGTTTTATTGTTTCCGTTATTGCAACTTTGAATGGTTATAACTCGATAATGAAGGTATTAACAGAAAAACGGATTTCACCATTGTTTTTCTTGTAAAATTTTAAATCGAAATCATGTGTCATATGTCCACCTTCCTATTTAAAAAAATGAAGTTTGATTCAATATGGCGGATAAAAATTAAAAATCCACCACAATTTTTTTAACTATGTAGAACCTCATTTTTTCTGCCACCAAATAGCTCTCAGATATACAGTCTAAAGTTGTTTCCATACTTAAATATCACCCGGTATATAAATATATATATGTTTTTTAAATTTTAAATATAGGCGTAATTTTGAATTAAACTAAAAAGTAGTAGTGAATAATACTTTTCATAATTTCTTTCAATTTTTTAACGAGAAATTGGAGAATTAAATAAAATTACACTGGTTAACAGAAAACTGACGGGAGGAAATAATGTAGAACACCTTCAATGATATATCGTTATTATGAATTGAGTTATTAAGGTTCAAACTCATCAACTAAGAGAAAACTCGAGTAGTGACACTACTATCATATAGAATTTTCCGTAATTGTACTTATACAATTACGGTAAAATAAAATCGGTGGAATAATTAGAAAGGAAATATATAATTAAAAAAATATGATTATAATTACATAATTTATATGAAGCTCAAGAGATAAACCAAATTAATTATGATCAATCTTTACGATACACCAACGCCCCATTCGTTTAAAATGTTGACGTGATAGAATGCATTATCCTCTTTTCGCAGTTACCTCCATTATTAACTAAATAAGAAATTAGGTTATTAGCGTATACGTAATACGATAATTCTGTGATGAAAACTATAATTATCTTTTGTTTTAAATGATAATATAAAAAAATAATTCTTCCACTGAAATTCAGGTAACAGGTCTTAGCGTCCTTTCGTGTTACGAGGGCATGGTAAAGAAATCTACGAGATTAAACAACAATGAAAGCAAATTTTAATTACAATGAAGTCATGCAAAAAAAAGCATATATATATATATAACATATAAATGAAGTAAGCTGTGGGAATATCTGTCACAAAAGTGTTGATAGTTTGAGAAACGCATTAGTAGACGCGGAAGCACAGAGATTCTTGAATAGTATTACGTTACTATAACTTAGAAAGTGAATTATAGTGTATTATTTTGCATTAAGTAAGTACGTAGAAAAGAATAACAGTAATAGGCATTATTACTTTAAATTATCCCATAACCAATAATAAATCTCGTAAACAATTCATTATACTAAGAAGTGCGTGATGATACTACTCTATTAGGGATTACAACAGCTTTCCTGATAACCTCGGCTAAATTAAACCGGTTTAACTAACATTGGGTTAATGATATTAATACATCCTGATCAAATTGGTAAAGCTTTTTTTAAATGTTCATCATTTTTCCAAAATTTTGAATAAATGAATAATGTTTAACCCCTTATTTTGGATTTAATCTAATAATGTAAAGCAAGTGTGAAGAAAAAATGAAAAATAAAATTCTAATAGTATTTTTTTTCTTAACGGCACTATTCAATTATCATTTTGAAATCCCTATTTTATAATTACGTTTAGTATTATTTCTTTTAGAATCCAAAATATTGATTGTTATATATAATGTTACTAATCTTTTTCGTTCCTTTTCCTGGCCATTCTTGGTTCCAATGGAATTTTTAATTTTATATTTAAACAAATTTTTTTTCTTTCTTTCTTGGCTCTTCAGTCATTGGTGGAGCTGGATTATCATTTTGAAATCCCTATTTTATAATTACGTTTAGTATTATTTCTTTTAGAATCCAAAATATTGATTGTTATATATAATGTTACTAATCTTTTTCGTTCCTTTTCCTGGCCATTCTTGGTTCCAATGGAATTTTTAATTTTATATTTAAACAAATTTTTTTTCTTTCTTTCTTGGCTCTTCAGTCATTGGTGGAGCTTTCATCTCTTCCTTCAAAGATTCACCCTTTCTTTCTTTCTTTTTCCTGTTTAGCCTCCGGGAATTACCGTTCAGGTATTAATTTAGAGGATGATACGTATGAGTATAAATGAAGTGTAGTCTTGTACAGTCTCAGTTCGACCATTTCTGATATGTGTAGTTAATTGAAACCCAACCCCCAAAGAATACCGGTATCCACGATCTACTATTCAAATCCATATAAAAGTATAATCCGTATAAAACCTTTACTAGGACTTGGATCACTGGAACTCTCGACTTCCAAATCAGCTGATCTGGGAAGACGCGTTCACCACTAGATCAACCCGGTCAGTTACAAAGATTCACCCTACCATTCTTCAGGCTCTTACTGCTTCTCAACTTACTACAATTAGGACCCTAAAATATCATTCATTCATCTTTTCTTCCGTTCCACTATAAATACTTAAGTATAATTTTGTTTTGCCCACATGAAGACAATAGAAGGTAATATGTTTTTACCATTTTGATCTCTGTTTTTTAATAATTTTATCAAACATTGACCGTTGGTAAGATTATACAATAATTATAATAATTTATAAAAACCACTTACCAACAAATTTTTTATATGGTGAAGTACTTTCGTATACCAAATCCATCTTCAGGAACTCAAAAAACCTTTATTATCCTTAAAATAAAAAAAAAAAACTAAAACTCATTCATCAAGTCGTTATGCAAAAAATGTATAATAGTGGTCTCACGTTTTAAAAAATTATGTCGACTTAGCGTCAAGTCACAATAAATTCATTACGGTGGAAACTTTTATTGTGACTGGACACTAAGTCAACATAATTTTTTAAAACAAGAGGACCACTGTTGTACATTTTTACATTTTACATAACGACTTGGGATGAATGATTTTTATTTTATTTTATGAATAATATAAAAGTTTTTTGAATTCCTGAAGATGGATTTGGTATCCGAAAGTACTTATAAACATATAAAAAAGTTGTTGGTAAGTGGTTTTTATAAATTATTATTATTGTTTGATATTTATTTAGAAGCCATTATTATAATCTATCCTTTTGAATTAATTGAGGGTGTTTTATATTTCTTTTTTATCCTGGTTTACTAGTATACTATTATCACTTTTCATTTTGACTCAAATTCAAATTATGTACATTAAAAAATAAATAAATAAAAAATATACCTAAATGAAGATTCAACGTACAAAAATACCAACAGACAATTTAAGATCGGTATAAAATCGGCGAATGTTAAAAAAAAATATTACATTTTTTTTATTTGATGATATCGCCACGTAAGCTTATTATAATTTACTTTTTTCTATCGCCATCAATTGTTTTAAATTCATATATATATATTTTTTTTAACATCTTTAAATTTATCTAAATCATGAAGGAGATTTATATTTTAGATAAATACAAAATAATAATAATTAAAAAACAAATTATTACAAGTAGAAAAAAATGATGTATTATATCAGAAAATGAAAAGGGGTACAGCTTTCTAATTAGATTTTAAAGGATTGTACGGGTGCGCGTTATTTGGTGATTACCGTTCAATAACTATATAGTCTCAGAAACTACTAACCAAATCTGTAATTAAGGCTAATCGAAGTATTATATAATCTAAAATAATGATTAAAAAAACAGTGATTAAAACAATTTATTACAGTATTCTGCAACAGTGTATAGTGTGTTTTACTAGCCACAAATCTTAAAATTTTCAATCATTAATTCACAAGGACTGCACTTAAAATAGAAGTGAAATGTCGTGTTACTGAAATATTTAATTGGGATAAAAAATCTTTAATTTAGAGTTAGATATTCATAGAATTAACCAACCGGGTTAGTCTAGTGGTTAAACTCGTCATTGCAGGTTCAGCTCATTTTCGAAGTCGAGAGTTCTAAAGTTCGACTGTTTGTAAAGGCAGTTGTTTTTATATGGATTTGAATGCTAGATTGCGGTTACCGGTGTTCTTTGGTGATTGGGTTTCAATTAAACACAAGCCTCAGGAGTGGTCGACCTGAGTCTTTTCCAAACTGTAGGTTTACTGGAAAATTTACACTTACATCCCACTACATTTGCACCTTACATTAGGCCTGGCAAATTGGGACCAGTGATTGCATTTGTCTCTACAAACACACAACCAGCCCCGGTAATGACTGGAAAACTAGTTGGAGAAATACTTTAAAATTAATATAAATCAATATAAAAATCGGTAACACTATACTTTTAATAGAATTGCTATCTTAATTTCCAGTTACATTGTAGAAACGATTTTTTCATATTAAGAAACAGTTTTACAATATAAAAAAAACTGATAACACAGTTGTAGGACTTTCCTGAAACGTGGCTTTTAACTGTTGGTTATTCCTGATGAACAGTTTACATACATACATACACACACACACACACACACACACACACAAACAACATTTAATTAAAAATATTTATAATTTTATTTAAATATAATATTACATCGTTTATTTAATCCAATGATTTTAACTAAAGCGCGCGCTCATACCGTATTTAATTCGCGTGGGTGCGTCGGTACTAACTAAACTAATGTAATTTCACAACTCATAGAAACAAATTTCGCTTGTACGGTCGGCGGACTGGTGTAGCCGCGAGGCTTAACGCGGTGTAAACCTAATGATCGAGCTCGGGATCCCGGCAGACCCAGTTAATTTTTTACACTTCAAATATTATTCATTTATTTAACTCTACCGCTCATCTGTGACGTCACAACATAGCAGTAGTTTAGAGAATGTTTTGGAGTTGAGATGCGATTTAGCAAATATTGCTGTTTTTTAATTGTTAACAAATGTACCTAAGAAAAATATGACCTTAATTAGGGGAAATTTTGATACTGAGGGTGACCTTGCTCTACGGCCTCATTCCTTTTAACTTGAAAATTTAATGGCATCAATGCCCCATATATACAAGTACTCTGACCAAGTTTGAACAAAATCGGTCCAGTAGTTCTGGAGATACAAGTTGATTTAGAGGCCAACACCGAACACACACATATGTACATACGAACATTAAAATCCAGTTTTTTGGGTTCCTTATGTCAAAACGTCAAAAACCGGTGAAAAATGTATATGCCCAAATTGAACCGGTTACAATACTTTCGCTTCTAGAGCTATAGCTCTGCTACAGAGCTATCTAAACGGGAAAGTAAAAATAAGAAAATGTAGTCATCTGTAAAACTGGAATCATACTTATCGGATAGAAAATATTAATTCAAAAATTTTTGTATAGATTTTGAAATTTATGTATTCGAAAAGGACAGTGTGGGAGTAGCAACTGTATATCCTCAAAAAAAAAAAAAAAAAAAAAATCGTGGGGGAGTACATTGTGTTGTTACTGCGCAGTAGTTAGTTAATTAATTAACAAATTTTAAATAACTTTCTTTTTTTATTAACTTTTCCACTTCCTGTCTACCATCAATGCTGCTAATTAATAAATTTTAATTGCTTCTGTAAAAGTGATTGTGGAAAAAGTTTTCAGTACGATATCCAAAAATGGAAATACCAATGTTTTTTAATTGGTCGTCGTCAATGTAATGAATGAAACAAAGCAAAAATTTAATGAGGGATTTTAATCCTCCATATTTTTTCCCATTAAAGTCCACATTTTTTCTTACGTTAACATTTTTTAAGGAATTGTTTTGTCGAGGTTACAGAGCTAAACAAAAAAAATCGTTGTCTTCTTATTTTTTAATAAATGTTTGTGGAATATCTTTGTTTTTAATTAATTAATTCCTAACGAATTATCTAAAAAATAATTAGTTTTAATTTAGTGTATACTATCATTTCTATGCGGTCTCTTAACAAAATTATATCAAGTGTACTCTTGTCAACCACACTCTAATTAACAAGTAATAAATAATGTGATAGTGTAGTACGGTAGTAAACAAGTATGTGCATATAGAAAAACTGGAGAGAAACAATGACAACTCTTATTAAATAAGTATTTTGCATAGTATTTTTAATTTATATAATTATATTAAAGCAAAAATATAGATAAGTTAAATATACAGCGTGTTTCATGAATAATTTTTTTTTACCTTAGGATTTTATCAAATAGTCTATGAAATAACAGTATAAAAGTTAGGATTTATATATAATAGAATTATCGTTAAACTATGGTGCGTTAAAATCAACCTATTTAGTCTTATAATTCCACAAACTTTTAAGACAAAATAACTTTGGAGAACAAAATAAATAACCTTATTAAAAACGGGATTAAATTGGAATAAAACGAAACAACTCATATTGTAGACAAACAAAATAATAATTATAAAATTAATATGTAGTTTATTATAAAATAGTGAAAGGCAGATAAATATAACACGACAAAAGCATAATTAAATTATTAACTGAAAAAATAAAATTAGCAATAAAAATAAACAAATATAAATATGAATAATTAATGGAAGAGAGAATAAATTATTTTGCAGTAATACTGTTATAATTACAAAATCATATTTAATTTTTTATATAAAACAAACATATTTAGCAAAATTTTGTATTATGAACATTTAATGCAATTTAATTTTATTAGTCCTGATGTAAATTACTCTCTTTCACTTAAAGAAAATGGAACTATTTTTCAATTAAAAAAAAATGTATTTAATTTTTAAAAAGTAAATTGTTTAATGTAACAACAATTTCAATACAATAATTGAGACTTGTCATAAATTCAAAATATGGTATAGAAAATAAGCAGATTTCCACGTTTCAAATTTTATTTTAAAATATTTTACCTGTTTTATGTCATGTAATGTAGACAGATGAAAATGTTATCTAATTGTTTCATATAATAAAAAATAAAATAAAATAATAATATATATATATATATATATATATATATAAACTCGTATATTGAATGACCAGGAATTATTTTCAGGTAATTAATTATATTATTAATTGCATGGCGTTAAAAAAACATTTCCTTTTTTTTAGAAATCTATCTACTTTAAAAAAAATCTGGTTAAATCTAGAACAAAAAAAATTATGCCTCACAAAAATAGAAAAAAAGTGAACAGGACTATCGACCAGCTTAAGAGATTAATAATTAAACATACAGTTATACATTCAGGTTGTTTATCCATTCTATTGCTGTGTTTGTTGGCAATAAAAAGTCACTCCAGTTTCTCGAAAGGATTTTAAATAACATTTATTACTAATACGTCAGGTATTTTGGAGATGAGATAACAATTACATTCTGAACTAGCGATTTTATCCCTAAGCGTTGAATTTTAGTATCTACCATGACTTTTTTTTGTATTCGGCTCAAATTTAAGATTTATGAATCCTTTAAAAATTGCCAATCTGAGATTTTAACAGATGGATTTTGTGTGACAGGTTATCGTAATGTACAAGAAGCTTTTCATCGCTATAAATCGGCCTATACTTCTAGATCAAAAAAATAGTTCGGTAGAAGTCAAATGGTCAATCAAGGGTAGCAGCAGAAGTCTATGTAATTGGATAGATCTTGCAATGCTAGATATAATACGAGCATATTAAACAGCCGTTGTTTGAACGACTATGTGGAATATTTAGTCATAAAGTTGGACTAACCTGATTGTGTCTGTTGCAAACCTTTAATCATAAATATCTCTCGGGTGGAGCTACATAAGTAAAACAATTTTTTTTTCGACTTCCTGGCTAAAACACACGATATCGATGTAGTTATTCCTTTATCAAAAGATTGTTCTGTTTTTAGTACTTTCCACTAAAACTATTCTACATCTTTATTGCTGTACATGACAAACCATTTTAAAGATCCATCATTAATTATCTGGAGCCAGAGAAACAAAAAATAAACGATAACTTTGTCGTTTTATTTTTTATTTTTAATTAAAAATAAAACAATTCATTTTTTCAAACAATTCTTTTTGCGATGGATCTTAAATACCATCTACTTTAACAAAAACTATTTTTTGTTAATGTTCAAATATGGTTTAATGAATTGCAGAATAACCAAGACATATATATATATATATATATATATATATATATATATATATATAGAGAGAGAGAGAGAAATAATAAAAATATAACCTAACTTAAAATATTATTATTTACCAAAAACCTTACACCGTAAATCGTGTTTCAGATATTAGTTTTTCTTATGGCCTAATTTAATTTCTTCAGAAATAAAGATAAATTCTATAGTGAATTAAATGAAAGTTTATAGTTCGTTTGAGTATTAATAGATCTACTCTGAAAAACAACTACAATGAAACCAAGATATTAATTTGGGTAATATCTGATTTTATTGATTTGGGTAAAAATAACTGGAAGGTAGGTGCCTTAGAAAAATAGATAAGTTGTAAAGAAATATAATGAATATATAGAAAGAAATATAGCTTGCGAAGCTAATAATAGCTGTTATAATTATAGATTAATTACGAAGCTAAGGTCTGTAGAATATACTGGAACGGACTGGATGAGATTTCGGGGACACACATGGATTATGGAGGTGGAGGATTATCTGTGAAATATCATTATTTTTAGCAACCGCGAGTGTTGGGTGTATATAAGTGTTGTGTGTACAAAAAGTATTACATACCTTTTAAAAGTGGTATAACATTTTTTCTATAACCTGTTTGCGGTTTGTAGCACGAAGAGAGAAGTTATATATATAGGGAATATACAACTAACCTATATATAAGTTATACGTGTTTCTTATGAAACATCCTATAGTTCGGTTAAAACAATTATAAGAAAATATTTTATTACAAAATTGCTCTGCAAATAAATTTCGCTTACCTAGTATAACTTTTCCATAACGGTCTAAGTTTTTCTTGGCCTCCAACATCCCAAACAAGAAAACTTATTCCTTTAGCACGGCCAGTAGTTCCTTTAACTTTTTCACAATTGAAACCGATTGTTGGAACAGTATTAAGGTATTGGTCAAATTTCAGTCGATAAAGGGCAGTCGTTTTACCGGCACTATCCAGGCCTAACATGACGACGTGTAATGTGCCCTGCGTTGAGGGCAAAGCGTCCAATAAAGACGTATTCTTGCCCATATTCGCTCCCATCCCGTTCACATAACTGCTGCACATGAAACAGAAAAAAAATCATGTATAAATAATTAAATCGTTGAATATATAAAAATAAAATACATATTAATAAAACTGTAAATATAATATAGAATTATAATCTAAAAATTCACTATTAAAATTATCTCTTAAAGTCCCTAAATTTAGGTTAAAGTTTTTATGAGGAATACATAAACCAAATATGTTATTAGATTTTCACAAAGTTTATTTAATAATAATTTATTTAACTAATCAAAATTATTTAATTAACGTAATCATAACTTTTAACTAAATTTAATCCGTAACTGTTAATTAACATAATTTATTCAGTTTACATAAATATTTAGTGATTTTTAGTTCCTTGTACGAAGTAAAGGAATTGTGATCGCAAAAAATTTCGGTTTTCAGATTTCAACAGAAATATCCATTTTGATTAGTTTCGGCGTGACATTTTTACGAACGAATCGTATAACTGAAAAACGATTAGCCGTAGAATGTTGAAATTTAGGTTTAGGACTGTTGTAACATCTATCTTAGTTGTGCACCTCCCCTTTTGATTGCAATCGACTGAATCAAGTGTCCAAAAAAAGCCCAAAATCCAAATTTTATGTACTTTTAATTTAAAAAAAAAAGAAGTGTATATGTAATTTAACAGGCGTACAAGGAAATCTTGTGGTGCGCACATCAAATTTGAAATAGATTTTGAGAAATCCTAGAAAAAAGGCCCGCCGCGAAAACGTTACATGATTTATGTTTCATTACACATGATTCTGTTAAATATTTTTGCCAACTGTAACTAAATAACGTTCATGAATTTAGCGTAACAACAACAAAAACCTTTAAAACGAAAAGCTTCAAAATCCTGAACATTTTAACTGTTTTTTGAGTTGTAACATTTTAACACAGCTCTAACACGCAGTGTTTTCCTTTTTTATCCTCAAAACACAAGTATAATTTTAGATAAATTGTTCGAGAAGTAAAATCGTTGGAATGAATCGTTCGTGCTTTGCAGTGCAGTTGCCTAGCGTAACACGTGGATCGCTCTGCACCAATAGCAGCTAAAATAAAAACGTTAACACATGAATCAAACAAACAAACTCATGCACCATCCATTTTTACGGGAAAGATAACATAGTTTATTTTGAAATAAATCAATATTTCCGTGAGAAAACTCCGTAAAAAAAAACAAAAAAAAAAAAAAACGACGAAGTATTTTTCTTATCTGGCACTTTCCTTATCGAAACGCAATTGATACATATTTTTTAATTTATTATTAAAAGGTGTTTGTTGATTATTGTTAAATAAATGCGAGAGAAATAATGTACAAAATATAATAAAATAAATAAAACAACTTTAAAAAAATTGAATTAAAAAATAGTTTTTTTAACTATTGAAAAACTTCGTAAATATGGTATTAAACGGATTCTTGTAAATTTAGAATGTTATCAAGCGTGTTAACGCTTTCTAAGAGATGGGAGTGCGATATATACATATTTTTACCAAAATTTTACCTTATAATTTTCTAGAATTTCCGCGTTAAACTAATTTAAATATAATACTGATGTCAGGTTTCATGACATGATTACGCTGTAAAATCAATTAATGATGACAAATAAATTAAACAACGTATATTCACAGAAACATTCTTTAAAAAAAACCAATGAAATCGTTCATTTGGTGAAGAGTAAGGGTTAAAACATGTTATACATATATCAGGTGCTTCATCAATAATTATTCAGACGAATTGACACGTATCAAAAAATCTTTAAAAAAAGTGAATTATTCAAAAAAATAACAGACATTCCATGCCAGGCTTACTAAGGAACGGAAGGATTTAAGTGGCTTAGTGCTGTTTTCCTTACTGAGCTCTACATACACAGTTGCATATCGGAATGCCAAATCCATTAATGTGCATGTTTTCCGGTCCTATAAATGACACTTCACCCTCTTTACCACAAAGATCGGCTGCGTAATGAGCATCTCAGTGAAAGATAATCTGGTTAATGCCACTTGTAACTCAGACGGTTTGTATGCACTACAGTCATGAATGACTATGCAAAGGAACAAATCAATGCACCCTCTTTCTTTAGGGAGAATGTATTATACAAACTGACTCTCCATATCCAGTAGGGGAAGGCTTTTCACAAACATAAACCATGCGGAACGATTTAAAAACCTTTTTTATATATTGAATTTAGTTAAAAGTAACTTATTACTATACGATAATTATATTATATTCTTTTTTAGCTTTACCAGCTTCTAGACATTATAGTCTTTAATCGACTGTTGTTCTTTAAATAATGAATTACAAAAGCACTTAATGATATTGCAGAATTAAATCATATTTCCAAAAATATATTTAAACATGATTTGGTTTGTAATTTGGTTTGTTTGGTTTGTGACATGGTTTCACGGTAACGCGAAACTATTGTATTAGGACAATAGTTTCGATATTAGAGAGAGAAAAAACTTTTATAAAAGTGATAATGAATGTTTTTAATATTAATTTTATTTAATACTTGTTTATATACCCGGCATTGCTTGGGCCATATCTTCATAGGCCCATCCCATTTATTTTTTACAATAATTGTCACAAATTTCCTACAACTAACATAAATTTCCTGTGCATTCATTCCTTTTTCTTGAATTTAACCTTTTTTTTTTTTTTTGCTCTCGTCAAAACATTTTTAGCCATATTTTAGAAATATTTAGGAAGTTCTACATATTTCCAAAATGTAATATAATAGTCTTTGAAAATATTCCCAAACTTTCCAGAATATTAAACTTTTATAATGTTTTATGGTTTTCATTCCTCCCACAGCGGTAGGGAGGATAGTTGCGGTAGGGATATCCTAACACCCACAGTATTTTTGCTCAGTTAGTTAAGGCATAATTTTTCCAAGTTTGGTTGAAATTGGTTCTGTAGTTTAAGAGATTCAACTAACATACGTACATAAAGCCCAAATAGCTATACATACATATATATATACACACACACACACACACACACAAACATCCCGTCGCGGCTTCAGCCGCGCTACGTGGTTACATTTGATTTAATTGAGTTGACCATTATTTTATCATTTTGAACAAATATGAACCAAATCGGACCATAAATACAATTTTTCGAAATACCTCGAACCCAGCACCACCTAGCGGGTCCAAACTAATTCAGAAATCTTCGCGGGGGTGAGAACAACTCGCAAACTTTTGATAAAATCTTATTATCTTAATTATGCAAGTTTATTAAACAGTTTTTTTATCTTATTTTTTACACCTTATTCGCATTAGTGAATAATGCAACGTGTCATACTACTAATGAAGCGCTGGATATGTTACGGGAATTTTTTGGCTATCATTTGATATTAAAAGGGTTGCGGCCTCCAAGATCCCCAGATCGTACACCGGTAGACCTTTTTCTTTCGGGGTATTTAAGAAGTGCACTTTTTAATCTCATACACTTGATGAAAGGCTAACATTGAAAGTGAGATTTCAAACATTACAAAAAGGGGTGCAAAAGTTATGAAACCTATACGAACCTGCATCGGGATCCCAGAAATTATTTTGAACATCAACTGTAAATTAAAGATAATTTGAATATTGTTGTATAAGTATTTTATTAACATTAATATTTTTGTAATAAATTCATGTCGTCAAACAAAGAGGTTGCGACCTTTTTGAAACCACCTCCGTTACTTCATTGCAAGGCAAAAAATAGGATACAGTGATTACTCTTTTGGCTAGAAAGCTATCCAATAGCCGTGTATGTACACATTTAGTTAAATTAAGCAATAATTCATCATAAAATATACATTTTTATACAATACTATCTCATTAACGGTAATTAATAATAATATAAATGAATAATAATCTAATCAGTAATATTATATCTAATGACAATATAAAGCAAAATCTGACATCTGTCAGAAAGACAAATATCAGTTGAATCTGATAATATATTGAATACCTTGAGAGTTCTGTAAATTTATTAATTCGTAATAGCCAAGTAATTATATTTAACAAAGGCAAAAATAACAATATATTAATGAATAGTCATGAATTTAGAAACTACTTTAGTTATCATAAAAATTTTAATTATACTTTCACATTACAATAGACAACTCAAAGCATTCTTTTCGTGGTCTATATAACACGTATTAAGCTTGTTGATTAATAAATTAATAATGTACACACTGCAACCTGTTTTTTTTTTTTTTAATTTATACTAGAAAGTTACTATTATTATTATTAAAGACTAACGATTATAAAATTTACTTTTATATCATAGTAAAATAATTATAAGATATATGTTGTAAAATAAATGCTTACATTCTTTAAATTTCACTGATTCAAGTACAGGTATTAATTAATTGGTTACGCAACACTATGGAATATTTAAAATTTTATACCGAGCACTGGAGTTTAAAAATCAATCATTTATCTAAATAATTTTACACGAATTAAATCAGGAATGAAAAAATCAAGTGACGCTAACATATGATAAAAAAAAATAAATTAACTGGTACTAATCTATTTCATGAGCACATTTCCACATTAGAATATATATATATATATATATATATATATATATATATATATATATATATATATATAACTTTTTTTTCGGAATTAAAGCATAATATTGATTTACATTAAAAACACATACGGGATCATAGACAAGATAGGTGTAGGTTGTGTTACATAAATCATTAATTTTTGAAGGCCGAAACTATAGACGGCAAAGAAATATAAAAAATTATTTACGAAGGACACTCCTTAAAAATATTAATCCCATGAGTTGTGGGCATTGTTGATTTAAAAATCTTTTTTCCTTCAAGGGAAAGTAACACACAATTGTCTGTCAAAAAATATCAATAATATGAAAGGGAATACGTTTTCTTTCCAAGTATCAACGGATAAATTATTAATAAATACAATAAAGTATAAATAATCAATTTTTACCGTATAATTCATTCTACAGAAACATTTAAGTGAAGTCTACAATAATTTGATTTGCTCTCCAAGAGCATGCGATTGATTAATTTTACTTAACTGCGTTAAGTATTTAGCTATCTCTTTTCATTCTTTTCTCAGATAACGTGAGTTGATAAACCTATTGACATGCCATCAAAAATTCAGTCATTAAATAATCATGATGGAAATTGTTGATGTATTTAGGTTAAGCTGGGAAGACGAGAAGATGATGTTAATCGTGCAATTTCGGTTTGTTCATAGGTGGAAAATTTTTGGAGAATACTGGGTTTGAATGTGCTCAAGGTAGAATATATGAGACTAGAAATGTCACATAATTGGGAAACATTCAAAATTTGATTTCGTAAATCAAGTATTAAAATTTTTAAATTTGTTACATACATATCTTTCTTTTTCTGTTTAGCCTCCGGAACCACCGTAAGATATTACTTCAGAACATGATATGAGTGTAATTGAAGAATTGTCTTGTTCAGTCTCAGGTCGACCATTCCTAAGAAGTATGGTTAATTGAAACCCAACCACTAAAGAAAACCGGTATCCACGACCTAGTATTCAAATCCGTATAAAAGCAACTGCACCCTTACTAGGATTTAAACCTTAGAACTACATATCAAAACTGGTTTTGGGCAAATTTTTCCGGTCTTCAAATCGGAGACTTTGATTAAATACTGAAGCTACATACATGCAATATAACTTGGTAATTAAATAATTTTTGTTTTGTTGCTATTATTTAATGTAAAAAAGGGAACTTTGGTTGAAACCCCTATTACATCCATTATTGTACTTCATGTCTTATGGGAAAATAAAACAAGGTATTTATTTGGTTACAGATCTACTCCTGTATTTTTTAGAATTGAACGATGTTGGGAATCAACCTAACTTTCTCATGCGAATAATTGTAGTCACAGAGACTGCTCAACCGTTGCGAAATCGTCTTGCAAGACAATTACACGTGCCACTACCTCCCTCGACAGTTACTTGAAAACTGCTTTTTGCTTGCTACTCTCGTCGTGGAGTAAATGAATAAGAAATTATGTATATGCATTCGGCAAAAATATTTCAGTCCCATCGAAATTTGTTTAACTATGAAACTCCAGGAATAAAACTTCATTGCAAGGCAAAAAAAATAGGAGACATTAAAGTAAGATAAGCACCATTTTGGCTAGAAGGCTAGACTAGTAAACTTACAGCTGGAAGAGTCCCATTGGGTGGGCGTTACTATCCTACAAGCTACATGTAGTGGTTCAACCCACCGGGTTATTCTAGTGGTGAACTCGTCATCGCAAATCAGCTGATTTCGAAGTCGAGAGTTCTAAGGTTCAAATTCTAATTAAGGCAGTTACTTTTAAACGGATTTGAATATTAGATCGTGGATTCCGGTGTTACTTTGTGGTTAGGTTTTAATTAACCATACATTTCAGGAATGGTCGACCTGAGGCTGTAAAAGACTTCACTTCATTTACATTCGTACATATCTTTCTCATTCATCCTGTGTAGTAATACTTTACGGTGGTTCCGAAGTTCACTCGAATTTAACACTAGAATTCTATAAAAAGATGAATAAAATAGTTTGGCCTCATTGATTCTCCCACTCTCTGCCCGAAAAGAGAGAAGCGAACGACGTCGTCAGATAGCTCCTCCCGGCTTCTGTCATGACAGCCTTCCTTCGTATCTAAATGCATCAATCTCCTGGATGGAGTGCCATTTTATTACGTATACTTTTTCCTGACGGAAGATATTTTTTCTCTTCACTTTCTTTTTTGTGCTTCACTAGACGAGTACTAACGAGAAACACTTATAAATGCTTAATTTTTGCTACTTCTAGAATTAAAAGTTTTTTCCACTTAAATATTTGTGCATTTCCTTATTTTCTTAAACTATATATAAATTTGGATTCTTCTTAAGATACTGAACAAAATGTTTACAGCTTTTTTATTTTTGAGGGGAAAAAAGGAATGAAAATTGTTCTATTTGCAAGGAATTACATTTTTATTTTCAACTGACATCTTTATACAATTACAATTAATAATACTTCGCCATAAAACAATTTTTTTTTGGGAGGATATTTATATAATGAGTAGTGAAAAATAAAAAGGAGAAGTACTTGCGTTTCAAATATAGATAATATTAATATTATTACGATTTAAAATTGCTAACAATGCGTCACGAAATAAAAAAATGTTGTCTTTAGAGTGTTATATCTTACGAACAAGTTTATCTAAGCGTAGAGACAGTAGAACTAGTAGATGTTTGTACAACTGTTTCGTCCGTTTATCACTGTAAATTAACGACTATTTTTACTGACTAGATATCTAATTATTTCAGTGAAAATTCTTCTTTTTCATTAACCATTTTCAGTCTTCTTAATCGGAATTATTAAACTGTGTACATACATCATATAATTCAATACAAAAACAAATTATGTTTCTTCACTAGCAAAGTAAATAACATATTTTAAAAGAAATGATAAAGAAAAAGATAAAAAACAGGAGAGGTTTAATGTATAATTCTTATTAAAATAAATAATAAAAAATTGCGACAATAACTTAAAAAAAGAACAAACTTCGTTTTCTTATAAGGCTACGGTTTTTTATCTAGGTACATATGATGTAACTGTAAGTCAAGGGTTTCGTGACTCATACTATAATCCAGTTCACCCCGGAAATGTACCAAGAGTAACAATATAACAGTAATAATTATAGAGAAGTCAATAAATTTAGTAAATAAATTTCAAAAATAAATAGGTTTTTTAAGAATAAAAAAACAAAGTTTATCTATACACATTTTAAAAAGTTACAACCTTAAGAATTGGAGGACAGTGTGTGTAGGTGTAATTTGAAATACGTACATAATAAAAATGAAAAACCTGACTCCTTGGCAACGAACTCTTTTCACCCGTTCAACAACCATACCACAACCTCTCATTCCATTCCAATATATTACGTCAGTAACTTTGTTATAAGTCTATAAATAGCATTGGCAGTGCTACTTCACATCACCGACTATAATAAATGTAATGTAATGTAACATGAACCCAATTAGAGAAATTTTTTCTGTATCGAAATGTCAACTCTGTAGTTATTATTAATGCTTTAACAAAAATAACTTTTCCTAAACTACACTTATACATAGAAGCTGACAAACAGAAAGTTTTATAGATCACAGTTCTATGAAAATATAAATAGATTTCATGGACTTCATTAAGCCGGAATGATAATGCTAAAATGTTCATTAAACGATAAATGTACCGGTAAAAATGTAATCTTGAAGAGACTCAGGCTGACCATTCCCGAGACGTGTGGTTAATTGAACCCCCTACCACCAAAGAACATCGGTATCCACGATTTGGTATTGAAATCCGAATAAAAGCAACTAACTTTACTAGGATTTAAACCTAAGAACCCTCGATTTCGAAATCAGCTGATCTACGATGACCTGTTTTAGCACTAGACCAACCAGGTGGGTTGGTATAATCAAAAAAGATAATACCAAGAAAAATCATTATAAAAAAAATATATGTATTGCCAGTGTGGTGACGCGATGATTCTAGAGGTGTTGTGGTTAAGTTATAAAATATATCAAACAAATTATATTCCATTGTTGCTTTTGAATTTAATTATTTTATTTTATTTAATCAGAACCATAGTTTAATAAAACTAAACTAAAAACTGAATATCTAGTGTTGTTTGAATCTCATCTAAAAGAACGGTTTATTGATATGGGAAAATTCAGTGAAAATTAACAGTTAGTTAAAATTTTAATGCAAATTGTAAGGATCATATCAGCGAAATAAGTTTCCTCCATTATTTTCAAATCGTTTTCTAGGTAAGTATTTTTCATCCTTGCATGTGGACGAGCTATTGGTCTACAGGAACACTGTTCACAGATACAGCTCAGGGATTCGTTTACTATGGTAGTTCTAATCCAGTTTTATACACGTTTAAAGGTTTAATTAATTTTTAATTGTTTCGTTTTTTAAATATTTGTAAAAAAAACTCGATTTATATTTAAAAGTAACCACCAAAAGGACCTTCAGTTCTTACGGTTTCTTTTTACATGTTTCACTAATGAAATAGAATTATTTAAAAAAAAAAGTGATCAAGAAATGAAATCTGTCCCAAATAATCTCTTACAGTTTCAAATTAATTGGAAAATATGGTTAAGAAATATATACAAGATTTCATACGTTTGAAAAATTTTCTTTTAAGCATTTATTTTTCTACACATTCACATGGTATATTCATTACAGCATTTGATTACTGTACAATAACAAACAACACAATTAAGTATATTAGTATTTGTTAATGTTTATTCATTAATGACTAGTTATTTAGTTAAATGAGGTCACTAATTCTTGTATAAATAAATGTAATTATATTAATAACTGTCCATTTCTCTCAGTTGTTTATACGGATAGTATAATCAAGGAAATGTTATAACAGAAGTAATATACTGTTGAATAAAACTGTAGTAGGTTAATGTCTTCACATGACATCATCGCAAATAATAATGCAATAACGAAGGCCATTTATGGTTCTTAATTTTTAATTTAGATTTCAGTTATTTTAAAATTGTTTATTGCACAGCAAGCACGTACCTATCATATAATATGATCAGTCATATTTTTATAAACGTAAATTACATCCTTAGCTCATAACCGATAATGACGTCACTTATTTAATCATAACCGATTTATAATTACAATAAAAAATTGTTATGGTGCATTATTTATGGTTCTTCCCTTTTTTTAACAACGTGTTTAAGATTACTTCGTTTCTTAAGTTTTATTCTTATAACCTGTATATTAAAAAAAATCAAAGGTTTGTATTCAAGAAAAGGTTCATTTATCAATACTTTCTATGTATTATTGTTAAAATATGTTTATGAAAATAGAATTCGAAGTAAAGTAAGCAGTAAAATGAAAAATCTATTATTCTACCACAGAATAATACTAATAAATAAAATATTTAAAACTTATAAAAAACATTTATTTATATATATATATATATATATATATATATATTTTTTTTTTGTCTTTAGTCATTTGACTGGTTTGATGCAGCTCTCCAAGATTCCCTATCTAGTGCTAGTCGTTTCATTTCAGTATACCCTCTACATCCTACATCCCTTACAATTTGTTTTACATATTCCAAACGTGGCCTGCCTACACAATTTTTTCCTTCTACCTGTCCTTCCAATATTAAAGCGACTATTCCAGGATGCCTTAGTATGTGGTCTATAGTCTGTCTCTTCTTTTAACTATATTTTTCCAAATGCTTCTTTCTTCATCTATTTGCCGCAATACCTTCTTCATTTGTCACTTTATCCACCCATCTGATTTTTAACATTCTCCTATAGCACCACATTTCAAAAGCTTCTAATCTTTGCACTTCCATATAAAGCGACACTTCAAACATATACTTTCAAAAATTTTTTCCTGAATTTTAAATTAATTTTTGATGAAAACAAATTATATTTCTGGCTGAAGGCTCGTTTCGCTTGTGCTATTCGGCATTTTATATCGCTCCTGCTTCGTCCATCTTTAGTAATTCTACTTCCCAAATAACAAAATTCTTCTACCTCCATAATCTTTTCTCCTCCTATTTTCACATTCAGTGGTCCATCTTTGTTATTTCTACTACATTTCATTAGTTTTGTTTTGTACTTGTTTATTTTCATGCGATAGTTCTTGCGTAGGACTTCATCTATGCCATTCATTATTTCTTCTAAATCCTTTTTACTCTCGGCTAGAATTACTATATCATCAGCAAATCGTAGAATCTTTATTTTTTCACCTTGTACTGTTACTCCGAATCTAAATTGTTCTTTAACATCATTAACTGCTAGCTCCATGTAAACATTAAAAAGTAACGGAGATAGGGAACATCCTTGTCGGACTCCCTTTCTTATTACGGCTTCTTTCTTATGTTCTTCAATTATTACTGTTGCTGTTTGATTCCTGTACATGTTAGCAATTGTTCTTCTATCTCTGTATTTGAACCCTAATTTTTTTAAAATGCTGAACATTTTATTCCAGTCTACGTTATCGAATGCCTTTTCTAGGTCTATAAACGCCAAGTATGTTGATTTGTTTTTCTTTAATCTTCCTTCTACTATTAATCTGAGGCCTAAAATTGCTTCCCTTGTCCCTATACTTTTCCTGAAACCAAATTGGTCTTCTCCTTACACTTCCTCCACTCTCCTCTCAATTCTTCTGTATAGAATTCTAGTTAAGATTTTTGATGCATGACTAGTTAAAGTTCTGTATTCTTCACATTTATCTGCCCCTGCTTTCTTTCTATATACAAATTAATAAAATTTCAAGTATAAAAAACAACCGTTTAATTTCAGGTAAAAATATTTTCAACCGTTAAAACTAAACGCTATTAAAATTATGACACTATAAATTACAGTATTTTTAATTAAAACATAATTAAATATTCCGGAATATTCCTAATTTTAGTTTAATTCAAAACTAAATTTTCTTGAAATATTTAACGAGTTGTAAAAAAAACCGTTTAACGATAAAACAGTAACAGAAAGAGTCTTCTAGAGAGATGAAAAATTATATATTTCACCTAATGGAAGAACCACTGACATGAGGTTTTATATACATATATATAAAACAATTAATAGGGGAAAAGATTTAGAGAAGCAACTGAGCGAAAAAATACCGAAAATAAAAAGAGTCAAAAAATGAAGTGGAAAAAAATTAGGAAAGAGTGATGTGAAAAACTCGGTTTGATCAAATTAAGAAAGGTTGGAAAATATAGCTTTTTATAAAAGTTTTTAAGGCCAATAGACTGATAGGAAGCAAAGTAAAATTATGGATTTTCTAATCTAAAATTAAAAAATTCGAATAAGGAATACCCAATTGGATAACTCTGAACATCTAAAAAATTGACATCTATAAGACAACCAAATATATAATTCTGTTTGACAATAAATGACAGTTTCAACTGCAAAAAACGAAATTATACTAAAGATGATAATTCATCTTATTGAGTTATTATACAACAACACTTAAGTGGGAATATTCCAGTTGTAAATATTAAAAGATAAATGAGTATAATAATATAGCCAGTATGATTTGTCTTGCTAGTGGGAAATGAAGTGTGAAATTAATTTGAAACACATATATTATGGTCATTCACTTTCTACTGCTGAATTGTAATTATTTCATCACTGATATAGGCTGAAAATGTCAAACTGTCATTACTTAACAATTGCATGATTCGATATCTTACTTTACATGTTATTTATTTTCTTTTTTTATCAGAAAACGCAAATTTTTATGAATTTTATCATAAAATACCATGATATCGATCAAAAGCAATCAGTTTCATGTGCTGATTGTCCTCCTCTCTACCTTGTATAAGTAGATAATAAATAATTAGGATAATAAATAAATAACTGATTCCACAATTCAGAGCTCCTAACAATTGAGACACTATTACAATAAGGACGTAGTCACTTAAAATTTAACTTTTGACGAATAATAAAATGACGATCAATTTTTTTATATATATAATTCAATTATGGTAGTTTTATAATTTTAATCACAATTATATTCCTCTTGTAGATAGCAGAATAGCCGAAAGCGCTGGAAAAAATTAAACTGGAATTTGGTAAGATGTTTTTTTAAAATTATATAAAATTTTTAATCTTCACGTAGAACTAACAGTTAATGATGCTGCGATTTGCTGATGATATAGTAATTCTAGCTGAGAGTAAAAAAGATTTAGAAGAAACAATGAATGGCATGGAAGAAGTCCTACGCAAGAACTACCGCATGAACATAGACAAGAACAAAACGAAAGTAATGAAATCTAGTAGAAATAATGTAGTCGGACCACTGAATATAGGAAGAGAAAATTTATGGAGTTAGAAGAATCTTGTTATTTGGGAAATAAAATTGCTAAAGATCGACGAAGCAGGAGCTATATAAATGCCGAATAGCACAGGCGAAACGAGCTTTCAGTCCGACATATAATTTTCTTACATCAAAAATGAATTTAAACGTCAGGAAAATATTTTTGAAAGTATATAAAGCGTAGCTTTACATCCAAGTGAAACCTGGACGATCGCAGTATTGAGAAGAAATGATTAGAAGCTTTTGAAATCTGGTGCTGTGGCTAACGTGGGCGGATAAAATGACAAATGAAGAGTTGTTGCGGCAACTTAATAAACAACTTAATAAAGTATAGTTAAAAAAACAGACAAACTTATAGGACACATATTAAGGCATCCGAATAGTCGCTTTGATATTGGAGGAACAGGAAGATGGGAAAAACTGTGCAGGCCGTTCCGTTTAGAATATATAAAACAAATTGTTAGGGGTGTTGGATGTACGGGGTATACCGAAATGAAACGATTCTTTTGATAGGGAATCCTGGAGAGCTGCATCAAACCAGTCAAACGTCTGAAGACAAAAAAAATAAAAGTGCGTATTTACGCGGTACCGATATTAAACAAATTGAACAATATTCATGAATAACTACAGAAAATTGCTACAAGTATGACCTCACTCGTTATTCGGTGTTCAATGTCACTTTATGACAATTACCACTATGCACAATGAAAAAGAAATAAAAAGTAATAATAAACCATTGTGTCATTGAAACGCTCTGTTATGGAACTAATACGGACGATTTGTTCTGTGACCATGCGTGGCTAATTTTTTCCAGGCTATTACAAAATATTAAACTGCAGTACATAGCGTAAAATACAATACAATATACAAAACACAAGCGTTTCAGCATGGTAGCAGTAGATCTTGTAGCTACAACATACCTCCATTAAATTATTGTGAAATATTTATATACCAAAAGAGGAGATGGTTTAATAAGTTCAATAGTGTAACGGAGATAAGTTTTGATGAAATAAAAATATGTGGCATCGTGCCAAAAAAAAATTAATTGATTAGTGGATAGGCCTATTGTGAGGCATCAACAATAAAATTATCATAATGAACTTAACAGAACCATGACATTCAATGAATTTTATTCAACATTAATTGTAATTGTAATTGAATTTAATTTATTGGATTATTAAAAAATTCAGATAAGCTATAAGTTTTGTTTTATCAAATAAAGTTGAATGAATAAAATAAAACGAACATCGCCGGTAAGACTTATCTTTTTTATATAAAAATATCTTGATTATCAATTGCAGTTTTAAATAACGTACCCATATGCTATGGTGTACCAGAAGACGGTCGGTGCATGACTTCCGTGACGAAGTTGTCAGTTCAAAACCAAGGCGGTTGATTTTATTTTATTGGCATCAATTTATCGATAACTCCGTTTCATCGATTTGCCACCATTCTCCAGAAGAGCTAATTGCAAACAAGTCCTGGTGACCCAGGTACATATTGGAATGTGACCCAATCAATATATTGTATTGGAATGTAATCTCAGACGTATGTACAATACTTTATGAGGTACGACTCTCAGTGATTTATCCTTGGTGATGATTCGCTAGTACACTGAGATCCCAAACAGTGAGTTTTTAAAAATATTACGAAGAGTATCCTTTGTTTGTTTAATCTAATATCTAAATGCCCAAAGATATTTGCTAAGGCCTTATTTAGTAAGGACCAGTTACTGCTTCATCCGTCGCTCTGAAGGAACAGTTTACGTTTAATTTTCTTCCAGCTTATTTTTACCGACCAGGATTATTTAGATCAGAATCAAATAAAACAGGGAATCAGGAGATATGACAATAAAAATATGTTGGGGCCGATTATCTCTTTACATGCTAAGTAGAGTAATGAAAATACATAATACCTCAAGTAATGCAATTTTCATTAAGGCAACCTCGTTTTATCAACCATTTTTCCCGCAGTAGGTAGAAAAATATGCCAACTGGAACCCATAAAATTTCTTTAAGAATAATTAAATAAACAAACTACTGGATCTGAATTGTTATGATAGAAAATTACATTTGAAATTTATATATTTATTTTTTTTTAACTCCAACACGTCTGTTTGATGATTTGATTTTTGACTTGAGTTTTTTTTAAAAAAAAGAGTTTAATTTGAAATATTTTAAAAGTATGTATCTGAAGATGAATAGTGAATTAGCTTTTACTTTAGAGAAAAATTAGGGAATGAGATATTTATATACACAGGGACTCCCTTAGTGTTACGATCGAACTTCGATAAGGAGGGGAAAGAAAGATCGTTGTACCTGGAGGGGGGGGGGATCTCTACGAGGTCCCCTCATTAGAGGCATGGAATTAATTAAAGACCGTGACCCGGCTGTGTGGGGGAACGTTAGTTCTCGACTAGGCAGTTTGAGGCGATGGCACCCCCTGTAGCTGCGTTCATGTTTGGTTCTTGGGGGGGGGGGGGGGATAAAAACTGATGAACTCAAAATAAAAAAAAATATATTTATATAATTAAAACTTATTATTTTTTTAAATATATTTTCTATAAAATAATAAACAAACTAATTTAAAAACTATAAATATTTGTATTATATAATAAATGATTATTCAAATATTCATTAATTTCAGAAGATAATCTTTAAATAGAAAAATGATAAACTGAAAAACCTTTTTCTATGAAAGGTTAATAGGATTATTTATGATTAGACGTTTACTATCATATCTGACAATCTTCAACAGCCTATCTGATATGTGCCGTTAACTTAACAAATAATATCTTATGACGTGATGAAAATTGATTTTTTTTTAGTTCTCAAGGAAAATCATTAAATAAAATAAAAATAGTCAATTTCTTTTAATACTGACAATATAAAATATTATTCAATAGTATCAAGCACGTTAAAGAATATCAATATATCTAATTTGTAAGACTCGTATTGCTGCTTCTTCATTATTTATACAGACTGTATAAATTCCATCTGTACTAATTGCAAATCATCACAACTGTAATTTGTTCAAACAGCAGAAACAATTTAAGGTTAATAACTTATTGAAAGACGAATAAATTTCTTTAAAAATTCAGGAAATCAACTTCCGCTACAGTTTTTGTGCAGAGTTCATCAATTTACAATAAATAGTTAATAAAAAACAAAGAACAAAAAAAGAAACACTGATTTAGACGAGAGTTAACAAGCAAAGCAGGCAATTATAACTTAAATTAAGAATTTTTAATTAAAAGAATAATTACAAAAATTACTTAACTGGAAAAAAATAAAACGAATGATTGAAAATAAAATCTTTTTAGGAGAAAAAGTTTTAATCATTTCGTGGGGAAAGCAGAATTATTGCTGGTAGTTAAATAATTTTTTTTCCTTTGAATATCAATTTTTTTGTTAAATAAAAGTTTAAATAATAAATTTAATTCATTTAAAGAATATATTTTAACAGTTTGATTCAGATTTATAGAAATAGCATAGAATATAACTACTTCAGGTTTATAAATAAAATGATAAATATTGCTTCAAACGACCTTTAGAAGTAATATTTTAAATTTAGCTTTAATTTAAATCTGAACTGAATAAAAAAAAATTATGACTAAAAAATGATTCAAAAGCTTCCAGCTGGTAGTAAAAAATAATTTAACTTCGAAACAATATTTCAAAACTTGGTTAACTTCTTAGAAAATTAAATGAAATATAGGGGTTTTACCAGTAAAATAATTTACGTATGATTAATAAAAAAAAAAAAAAAAAACGAAGTATAAAATTTAGGTAAAAGAAAGACTAATCTTATATTATAATCCTCTAAATCAAAAACTGTCACTGCTTTAACCGATTTATTTCATTGTAAATCAAAAAAATAAAACTATTAAAAATAATGGTTTTTTTAGGCTATTTCATACAAAACAAAGAGAAAAACCAAGTTAATACTTATTTATAAATATGAAAATTATCCGTTACTTCACATTAAAAAAAACCCCAACACCGTATTTTTATGAGCAAATAAACTTATTCGTACTTATATAATTATAGATATCTGACACTACGGTATAATTTAATTACGGTAAATTGGTACGAAAATTAGCGAGATTTTAATTTAATACATTATCATTTGATAAAGAAATGATCTGAAAATAAAAACCAAAAATAAATAAATAAAAAGTACTTTGCAATGATAAAATTCGGGAATTTACTTTAAGTTGAAGGAGGAGTATACATTAAAACTTATTTTTTTTTTTAATATAAGACTTATGGTTACAATTTTTTTGTCATAAGTTTACAACAAACAGTTATGAGTAATTTTAGGATAATTTTCAACCTCCCAATATTTATTTACACCCCTGAAGTAGGGGTTGAAGTGGAAAAAACAGTGATTTGCTAGAGAATCATAATTTCATTGAACCTATAATAGCAAAACTAGTGTCATTTAAAAGGCCTAACTTGGTTTTATGAATTCTAAGAACAAATTAAAAATATACAGTTTCCAAGCAACTACTTAATTTTTGTTTTTGTTTTTAAAGAAAAGTCGAATTTAATGATATAATTAATTTAAAAAAAAAAACCTTATACCAAAAAAATCCCTTTCGGCACGCCGGAAGGCGGAGATAGATTTCATCGGTGCTAAGTAGGAGATAAATAAGATTACCACCTTAAAGTTAAGAAAAACTTCAAATTTACTCAATACGACAATGGTTGCATGTGAAAAAAGTTTCACATACGACAAGCTTCATCTTCTTACAATTCCAGCAACATTTTGGTAATCCCTTGCCGTAAGGGTTGGTCATATAAAAAACGTTTTAGGTAATGTTTAAAGGACTAACGACCACTTTAAACCGATTCGCTACTGTGCCTATTAAGGGAGGTGTGATTCTTTTTTGTCTTCGAAACCCCATTTTTTCTACCCCTGGGCCAATGGTTGGTGATATCAAAAAACTTTACTTAGATAAGTTTTAGACCCTTATCCTAAGAATAGTAGGAAATTTAAACGAATTCGATATTTTACTTAATAAGAAAGCTAGATATATATATATTTTTTTTTTTATAAAAAGCCCTCCTGGTCTGATTTTGCCCATTAACAAACTCAACGGAGATTTTGGGTCGGTATTTCTAGTGTATCAATTTGAAAGTGATGGGCGCAAAATTACGGCAGTTATCGTGAACTGATGGTGGTTTTGGGGTCTGGGGATGTGAAACGCGAAGATATGTCGAAATTTTCCGGAAGTCAAATTATGGTACCCATTAAAATAGGTAACGTTCTTATGAAATCTACCTAAAACTATACATGGTTCTATCATTTCATACATCAAGGAATTCTAAGAATTTAACTAAAAATAAATTATATTCTATCTAGTATAAACCAAAGATATGTATGATTGATCTAGCAAATGAAAACATTGAAAAAATAAATTAACGGAAAACAAGAAAATAAGATTAACTAAATAAGCACAAAAACTCACTCTGAATCACAACTGCCCTGCTCCATTTGTTATACCTTCTTCCTGCACTTGTTTTTCGTCACCTTTTATATTATTTGAATGTAACCTTTTCTTTCTTTCTTGATATGCGTTTGACTGTATTTTAATGATTCTCCGTTTTCTTGTCTAGTCCATTTTTCGTCCAAGAATACTGGATGAACACCCTTGGGGAAACCCAACCAGCTCTATTCATCGCTGATAAAATTGATATATTTCCAAAATTTGACTTGCTAATACCTTCTGCTACAGCCGTCTCAACAATTTTTTAAGAAACACTCCAGGTTTTGTTACATCTTCGCCATATGCAATTATTCAAACTTTCATTAGCGATTTGAGTTAGCCCGCTAGTACTCCTTAAAAGCAGTTGGCTGTCTGTTAGTCTTTCATATTTAGGGGCAGTATGCTGCAAAACAAACTGATCGTTTTATACTATCTATTTATACTATGATAGTTTTATACTATCTTTGTTTCCAAGGAGTTTTACTATGTTCTTGAGCTCTATTATAAAAGCATCAAGATTCCTCTCCGGTTGGGTACTTATGATGTGTAGGTTTATCATTAAAATTTTCCATTTATTTAGAGGTAACAAAAAAAATCAACATATTAAAATAAAAAGTACAGCAAAAAAATTTCTTTGATGAAAATCTTTTTTCCAGTATTTTTAACTTACTTCCCCATTAATACCTAAACGTAATAGATATCAATCTGTTAGCTACATATTATCTAATAGAATACTAGTTATAGGTAGATTATTATATCATAGAATAGTGTATCTATTTCGATAAATATGTTAACATTTTATATGTAGGTATAAAATACGGAAAGATAAAAAAAATCTTTATATATATATATATATATATATATATATATATATTCCCTGGCCGAATTATTATGACTAGAGTAAGAATAAAATTTGTATATAATAACGAAAACATGAATAAAAATAATTTTACTCATCTTTTATCTTCATCATATGTTTAATCTTTAAGTTAAATAAGCCTTCAAAACAAAGAATTGATTTTTTGCCGACTTTTCGAAGAAGTATTACTTTCAGTCGCATAGTGGGAGTTGGGAGGTGAAAGCAATTTTTTTTACATTTTGAGGTATGAGGAGTACGAAAATACCATTTACTTAAAATTGGGTTTCTTTATGTGTATATAGGCCTTTATGTGTATAAAACTTTGTTGCTCGAAACAAAAATGGAGAGAGAAGAAAGAGAGATCAATTGGAGAAATCAATTTAGAGACAATAATCTTTTGATTACAAATCCGGCCATTTATTTTGGTTAACTATTAATTAATATTTTTAAACTATTTAAGTCAAATTCAATTTCATTGAACTTTAGATATGCTGTAGTGGTGTATCTGAAGTCGTTCTTGAGTTACATACAATTTAAGGTCAAAAATATGAGTGGGGCAAGTTTGAACTGTGGTTCGTTATGATGCTGCAATTTGGAACGTTGGTGTTTTTTTATCTGCGGTATCTTCTACTGTGTGTGAAATATTAAACCAAATTAAAAAAATATATATTAAAATAGAAAAACCAAATTAAATTAACGAAAAGTCGGTCCTGCTTGGGCAAAACTGCACAAGATTTATTTTTTAACATGGAAGCTAGAAAGTGTGTTTGTGTATATATATATATATTATTTTTTTTTAATACGAGTATTAGCACCAGATTCTCAAATAACTTATAAAAAACCCCCGAAGAATTTTTAATTTAAGAAATAATAAATATAATGAAATAATTATTATTAAATAAAAGTACACACACAGTCTCTTCTCTTCTGTTCATTCCGTTAGTAAAATATTTCTTTTTATCTAGGAAGATCCAACTTCTGTATATTTCAACGACTAAACGTTACGCAATATTCATTTTTTTTAGAGGGAAATCTAGTTGCAATATTTACTTCCCCGATTTATCTAGCACAATATGCAGGTTTTTCTTCTTTTTTTTTATTTATGCATAATTTAACTTACACAGCAAGACCGGTTAAAGGTAGTTGAATAAGGTGAAACTCTCTTAAAAAAAAAAAAATAAATAAATAAATAAAAAACCCAGCATCTCAACATAATACATTTATTATTGTATTAATTTTAAAGGAAGTATAATGAATTAAGATTTCAACTGAATCTGATCTGACACACACATTTGGAATAATAAATAAAAGAGGGAAAAATAATCATAAAAGGGGTGTGATTACTTATTTTTTTATATAAGATAACTAGTTATCATAATGATTGTCTGTGTATATATATATATACATACACATACATGCATACACACAAAAGTGTATTTGTGCACACGCTAAGTAATATATAGGTGTAGGAACAAGTTTGGGAACTGCAGATCCGGCTGGTGGCTCTGTTAACTTCCACACCTCTTGTTTATATGTCCTCAATATTCATTTAATTCCAGGTTATATAATAGCTAAAGGCTATAAAAACCGTTTCTTCTTCAATTCCTCTTAATAAAATAATTATAATAACTACAACATAAATATTAACATACTATCAATGACCTCTGGCTGGGTCTACATTTCTTTTACAAAATATATATGAATAAAAACAGACGTACAGTATACATACATTGTAATTATAAGGAATAAATAAAAAAAATCAACGTAAATTCAGGTAGGTTTATAAGTAGGTAAACAGTGGATTATGTTTTTGTAATACGTAGTTATTTAATATTTCATGCACGAACAACAGCAATAATCGTTACCTGCGTAGAGAAAAAATGTATAATGGATCATAGCGGATTATAAGACTTAAATATTTTAGCGATATGAGTTAATTATATTTACCAAAATAAATGGCCGGATTTGCAATCAAAAGATTATTATTTCAAATACAGTTTTAACGGTTTTGATTAACTACAACTACCCTATCCATCGTAAATAATAATTATATTAATCAATAAGGGGTTAATAGATAATCAGTGTAAATTAACCTATATATCTCAGTCCCCCAGGTACTGTTCCTAACGTCATGAGATATAATCTTGTGATGGGGAAACGTTAATTCAGAGGGATATAATTATATAAAGTTTACAATGTTTTAAAATTACAGCCTCAATATATTTATATATTAAGTTTATTTTTAAAAAAAATCTTACGCATAATTTAATGCTTTATTAGATTTTATGTTCATATTATTTTTCCCCATACAAAATCCTACTTAGGAATTATCTCCGTCTCACTTGATTTTTTCTCTCTTTATAATCAAAATATTTCATCATATTTTATATATATGTATTTTTCATTTCAGTTAATACTAAGTTTTAAATGTTAATTTTATTTTTTATTATAACGACAGCAACTTTACAATCTGCTCACAACAAGATAATGGAACAATAAGTAAATAACATCTATATCTGAACTAAAATTAAGTAGTCACAGATCCAGCGAGTGATGACTTAACGATAATAAAATGAAATAGAAGAGCACTCCTTACAGCCAGACCATAAAGTCACCTAACTGAAACTATAAGGCAAACCAAGAATATTGCTCTTCAGCAATCTTGAAAAATCACTGATCGTGTTATATAATAAATTCACCCCCAAATAATTCGGGTGCCAATCCAAACGATTTAGATAACGTAGGCTGAGATTTCCTGCCAACGGTTCGCAACTAAAAATCATTATATTATTTAGGCTATTGCTTATGTACTAGGGTATGTTTAGCTTTTTTGTCTGGAAGCGTTCAAGTATATCAATACTGGGATTGCATGCCGTATTCCACAATTCAAGCCCGTAAGCCCAAACTGGCTTCAAAACTTATTTATAAATCAATAATTTACTTTCTACTGAAAGCCGAGATCTATGTCCTATCAGCTAGTACGTTTCTAAACTTGAGATGCAACTGTTACATTTTTATTAAAATGTTTAATAAAAATTGAAAGTAAGTTTTAATTAATTTTCAAAGGAAATATGCCTAATATGTCATTTAATGATAAATATGCCATTAATATGAGAATTAATATATATATATTAATTCTCTTAATAAAATGTATAGAGGACATAATAAAAGGAAGTATTAGCTAAAAAAATCCTTTTGTAAAATTTACATATGGTGAACTAAAGAACCAAATTAGTTTTAGTTTATTAATTAAGTAATATAATTCTATAATTTCTTTAACTGCTAAAATACATAATTGATTCATATTATATAATGAAAAGATTACTACAACAATATTTATTAAATTTTATACATAACTGTAACAGTATTAAGTTGTTTTCGCACGTCGTCATTTCATTTAATGAAAACATGTTCATGCAATGACGACGTGAAAAAATCTCTACAAGAAATACCCACGTATAGATTCATTTAATTTTTATAACAGACAGTTGGACGAAATAATGGACGTCGGTCAGTTGTGTTCGCCTGAAAAAGAACCGGGCAATTGCATCCCTCGTAAGGAAACTTTTACTCGGTCAACTCAAACCCTGGTAGGAGATTGTACCTTGCTAATCCAAAAAATTAATCGTAATAAGTATGGATATTAGTGTTCCTTCTTCTAATCATTTTTCGTTTTAATACCCCAGTGAAAAACAGAAACATATTTCACACTTATTAGTGAACATCAGCTGTTTATATCCTTTGAAAGGAGCTATTGTATATTTTTTTGTCTAGCCACTTATAATAGTTTTGTCAATTCTCTATGATAAATTTTTTTATTATATTTTTTTGCTTCTGATTGTTTAGCTATTTATAATAATCTTGTCAATCTTCTATGTTACTTTATTTTATTGGTAAAAATTTCATAAACCCCTCTATATACTACGTTCCAGAACAGGTTTTTTGATGAATATTCATTTGCTCTCGAAGATACATTTCCTTTGCTTCTTAATTTGATGTATAAATCAGCCTGGAAATTTTTCAAAACATCAATCCAACTAATGACAACTAAATGAGAAATAAATCCTCCAAAAAATGTTATAAATACGACAAGAAGCAGGTGGGATGGGGATGTTGAACCGTTCTTATTGTTAACAGTAACGGGAACGCAATTGACCGGTTTGAAAAAAGGAGTCGGGTTAAAATAGGAATTGACCGAGCCCGATAAAAGTTTGTCAGTATCTTTTTCGGATTAAAATTCAGCTAATTAAACAAGAAATATAAAACGTTAAATTGTATTAAAAAGAAGTCAAGAGAGGTCAATGTAATACAAAATCATCAATATTATTATATTACGCTGCCTCAGCTGTATGCTGGATATAATTACCCTTAGTTAAACGTTATTTAAAAATGATATGGTAATTAAAAAAAAAATTGATGTAATACTTTTCTATAATAACTCTAGTCTTAGTTAATGACCTTGTTACTTACTTGAAATCAATGAAAAAATACGTTCCATTTTAGGAACTTTAATAACAGCAATAGAGTAATTATAATAGAGTTAATTCTACCAATTTCAATATTAAATACTACATAATAAATGATTAAAAATTATGAATTATAATCCACTTGTAAACCTTTAATTTGGGTTTAAAAAATGTACATTTTAGTTGTATACTTTCTTCACGTGTCATACAATTGTACGGATATGCCGTTCTCCATGCTGGAATGGTAGTCTCTACAATCATCTGAAAGGTATTCGATTCGAATCCAGGGTTGAGCATTTAGACATTTAAAATTAAATTCTATCAAACAAATGACTGGAATTGGGCGGTAGCGTGGTTGCTTTGAATATAAATAAACACGCACGTAATATTTTCTTTAGGAACCTGTACTTTATAAGGGTATTTAAGTTAAAAAGTAATTTTTATTGTGGTATACATTAAAAACGGGTAGACATAAAATCTTTGATTAATAATGTCCTGTTCCTGTCTAAGTGGTTATGCGATGAAATGGACGTCAGACAAAGTATTTGTCTTACACCGAGGGCAGATAATTATTTCTCATCATAAACGCCCTTTCTCTTGATACTTTCGTTTTCATTATAGGTTTACCAGTTCTCAGGTGGCTTTATATTTCTTTTTGCAACACATTTTAGTTCTTTCATACATGATTCTATCCAGATTGTTTAAGATTAGTTAAAAAGATGAAAATGAACTAAAAAAAGTTGGATATTGGCACAAGGGTAGTTAAGATTATTAATATAAAAAGCTGGAAAACTTTGCACCACGTGGTGAGATATTCAGAGAATGTCTCTCATTTTGAAACTACAAACACAAAATCTTTGATTTGAAAGTACCGTAATGTTTGGATAATAATATCCTGATTTTCAAAGAACATATTACTTTATTTTTATTACTTTCATCTTTATTCTGGGTTTGTGGATAATGCTCAGATCCTGGTAAACCCACGGTGAGGTCCTGTAGAAGCAGTGATTTCATGGAGATCTGGAGGAGGCTGGCTTGGATCAGCCTAAAGACTATAAATAATAATCCTGATGACTGAAACATCGGAAAGATTAAACTTGGTCTCTTTTCTCTTATCCTTCAAAAACGATAGGAAAAACTCCACCTGTACATTTTAATTTAACACTAAGAATATTTCTCATAAAATATATATTTGTACCTACCGTATTTTTTATGCTAAATGTTTTTAAATTCATCTTATCTTTCTGTAGATATAGTATGGAAATATTCTTTTAATTTTAAACTATTGATAAGTATCACTTATTTATTTTTACGTCCACCAATCGTGAATGGTTCGAATTTCGTTTCTAATTAGTTGCTTAGAAAGTGAATTTGAGTTCCCAATTGTTACGACATAACGGAGATCCTCATAAAAGACATTTGACTGACAAGTAATTAAATAATTAATTTGGATTTAAATTTAATAAGAAAATAAACGAGTATAAGTAATTAACATTATTGTCTCTTCATGAAATCAAATATACATTCATCATTAGGAACAAGAAACCATTAACAACATAACGAACATTGTACTTGACATATTGTAATATAATAGAGAAAAATCTGTACGGATAAAGATGAAATAAAAACGATATTATAATTTATAATTTTATCTGTCGTACGTCGCAATAAGAATATAGAAATATTCATAGATACGCCAAGCAGAAGCATAAGGGATTAAATAAGTTAATGAAACGCATGCATTGAAAATATGTGAATGGATTATTTATTATTAAATACAATAGATTTAAATGTAGGGTGATTTAGATTTTACATAAATCGTATTACCATATTGCAACAGGATACTTATTTATTTATATAAGAGATAATTCAATACTGTGATACGCGCCAAGATGCGAAATGAAATTATTTATTGAAATTACAAAAAAAAAAAAATATATATATATATTAAAATAAATTTATCAATACGAAGAAATTAAAGAAGTTATTTAATAATACTGCAATAGATTACTAATATCTTAATTAATCATAAACTGACGTGAAGCTACGATCAAAGCAATTTTATTCTTTCTTTTTATTTAATTTATAAAAGAGATTTGGCAAAAAGAAAAAAAAAATTCCATTATTATTTTTGTTTGTTTGGATTACGTAACTATGGTTTATTCTAAAAATATTGCATCACGAACCCAAGTGATTTCAAAATAAACAGATTATTAATAAATAATTCACACAACTGCACCGATGCCTTGACTTAAATTAGTAGCGTATACAGTACAAGGTGGCTGGCTACATTCACATCTATAAATCATATTATTTGATGTTTTATACTTAATAAAATAAATAAAAATACGAAGGTAAAATATAATTACGGTTGCAATAAGGCAATTATTATTTTTTTAAAAGCATTTTTAAAAATACCAGTAAAAATTTATATATATATATATATATATATATATATATATATATATATATATATATATCTTCATTAAATAAATTTATATATAAATTACTTTAAGATTTGTAAGAAACTTAATCATGATAAATAATGGTTATAAAAAGGTTCACTGACAAAGAGAATTACTAGGGTTTTGATTAAAATATACGCTTTATTTAGAATTAGTTATTTCTGTTAAAAAGAGTTTATGTTAAAAGCGCTTTAGCAGTGTGTAGTTTAAGGACTTTATTAATAAATAAATCAAAAACCGGACTACCGCTCATGATTCAGTTTATTTAGAAAAAAAAACTTTAATACAATTCAGTAAAGAATATTTAATATATGTTTAAAAAAAGGATTTTCTTTACTAATATCAGATTTCAAGTCGTTTTAGATTTTATTTCAATTGATATGAACATTTAAGTAAAGAAACCTTATTAATTTGATACAAATTATTATCATCTTCTGTTGTAGTAGATATAAAATTATAACAGTTCATACTCTTATTCAGTCTCAAACCAAGTTACGAGTATAACCTTTACTAGACTATACTTGCCTTTATACATCGACATCGAAAAATTTGTTTTAAAACTGCTTGAACAAATTTTCTTTATTTTAAAGCTTGTTCTATTACTGAATTTATTCAGAAATAATATTTATATTATTATAAATAAAAAATACCACATAATTTATTGTATTTTTCACAAAGAATTATCTCCGAGATAAGTTACCGCAGACGATTTTCCACATACATAATTTTATTTTACAAAATACATTTGGGCAAATTTTTTTACTCTTATCAACAAAGTTTTAACTTCTAGGTAAAATAATAGTTTCAATAAAAAAAAACCAAGTAATTTCTGTTTCCAAGTATTACTGCCGAAATGTTGCAGTTATGATCGGGTAGTTTTCTTTAGCTTTAAAAATTAAAACGAGCTAGCTATGAATTTTTTTCATAAAATTTGTATTGTTGAGGTAGGTGGTTTGATATCAAAAGTTACGTTCTAACCCAGTGGTTTCCAAACTTTTCCGAGTCGCGGCGCCCTTTTTCAATTAAAAGTTTTCCATGGCATCCTACCCTAAGTAATAGTATGACTACTCGTAAGTAAGAAATAAAAATAAATAAAACTCATGTATCTTAATTATTTTTTCACTTCATTAACATTAGATTAAAAATTATAAATGTCTTGGTTCAACTAATTATAAAGCTTTTACAATATTTAGCGGCGCACAGTTTGGGAATCACTGGTCCAGCCACTCCCTAGTATGTCACTTTCTTTTTCCTGTTTAGCCTCCGGTAATTATCGTTCAGATAATACTTCAAACGATGATATGCAAGAGTGTAAATGAAGTGCAACTTGTACAGTCTCAAAGTGCAACTTGTACAGTCTCAGGTCGACCATTCCTGAGATGTGTGATTAATTGAAACCCAACCACCAAAGAACACCGGTATTCACGATCTAGTATTAAAATCCGTTTAAAAATAACTGACTTTTATTAGGACTTGAACGTTGCAACTCTCGACTTCCAAATCAGCTGATTTGGGAAGACGCGTTTACCACTAGACCAACCCGGTGGTTTCCCTAGTATGTCACTGGCTATGAATTACTATTACACCTATTATGTCATCACGAGTAACTAATTGATGCGGGTACAAAATAAGTTTCGATATTTCAACCTATAAAGAACAACAGTTTTCCCCATATCCATCATTAACTTTATGATGTACTGAAACTATCTAAGATATCTAAGGTTTAAAGGTTTTTGATTTTAATATGATTTTTAAATTTGATTTAAAAATTATATTTTTTAATGATTTTTTTTAGGTTAATATGATTTTTTTCAACAAATATCGGATAAATACATCAATATTCGATCCACTTACATGGACATCCTTACTCTTAACTGTAGTACTACTTTGTAAAATATCTTGACAGTTAAATGTAAGCAAACCTTTCTGCCTGTGTATAAAATTGATTTATATTTTCTTTTATGTAATTGTTAACGTAATCGATTGTTCTACATATGAAGCATTGTCATTCATTTATTAGTAAGTTTTTATTTATTCATTAAGCAACAACTGGCTAATATTCAACAACATTTATTACTTTTAATATGATTTCTAGTTTTAAAGTGTGAAGAATACCAACCCTGATCGGATTCAAACTTCTGGATGAAAGGGAGAAACATTACCAATATTTTAAGGAAATCTGATACATTTAAAGAAGCTTGGATGAATTGGGCTTGAATCCATCTTGTTACGATAATCTACTTCGTGTAGGATGTTTTGGATTGACCGATCACGAAACCCAGATGAGTTATAAATTATAATCTAATAAAATGATTTAAAGTCGATGAGATTAAAATAAAATTTACATGGAATGAATAACAATCGTGAATTGTCACTTTTTTACCATTAATTTTAATTTACTATGTAATTACTTTCATATTTCGGTTATATACAGTTAAAATTAAAAATATTTTATTAGATTTGACTGCATCTTTTTTCTACTTGAAATCGATAATAGAGAAATACTTTTACACCAATAAAAAGTCAAATAAAGAGAAACAACTTAAAAGGATTTTGTTATGGTATAAGTGGTTGGAAAAACAAAAAGGCGGATACATTTAAAAAGACAAGCGAGCACTCAACTGACAGAATTTCGATAAAAACGACAAGTGGAACTAAAGAGATGACATTTTAAAATAGAATTTATGTACTATAGAAAAATATATCATATCACCTAAAATGAATTTTCAAACGTCGTAAACTCATTTTTCAGTCGTAACATAGAACGTGAACTGCCCTCAAATTGAATTAAAATCTTTTAAAATTCTATCTTTCCAACTTTTCAAACGACATTTGAAACTAAAAATGAACACAACAGTAACATGGAACCTATAATGTAATTCAGCTGCCAGGTAGTTTATTTTTCAACAATAAAAGACTTCACACTTGAAAGCTTAGAAATAAAACGGTTTGAATCTAGTATAACCAAACGAAGAATTGATGGTTGGGGGTAAGGATATTTTCACATGATTTAACCGTTAGAAAAAAAAAATGGTAATAAGTATAGGTCTTGTCAGGTAACAAACAATCTCTACACAGCGACAGTAGAAGGTGAAGCAGATAGATATCTCCATCTCTCTTACACCTTACCAATTCCATAGGGCCACTGTAGTCAAGTCGTATCTCGTTATAGCTGGTTTGTGCACGCACCTGCTGTCTTGTCTCCTCCACAAATTCTCTTCCACCTTCCCTTCACGTATCTGTTTATCTCTCCCCTCTCTCTTTCTAACCCTGAGGGAGAATAAATAAAATAAAGAAGCTAGAGTTACAAACCGTCTGATATATATATATATAGGTAAGCTATGGATAAACAGTATTTCACAGGCTTCACTCGCATTTACTGCTCAGGGCATCAACCTTATGTACATAAAATATTACTTAAATGGTTTCCCTTTTACACTTTCAGATTATATAAATGTATAATGGAAACAAGCTGATATTTAACAACTTTATAATTACATTTATCTTGGTCTAAAATGGTTATTTTATGTAAATTAATGTGGAAGTTAATGCATCGGGATAAAATTATCAGGAATATTTCAACCAGCAGATGATCACCTGATTGCTTTGCTCAGTAATATCGAAGAAAATTATATAGACCCCCATTAAAGAATTATAAATAATAGTGATTGCGATAAACGCCCAACAAATTACAAATCTATAAAATAATGCGTAGGATTTACAAATTACTTAAGTGCATTAAAAAAAGAAAACTTGAAGGATTCAAATATAAGGGAAATGAAAGGATAGTAAGCGGTAGATGACTTCCTGATAAAATATATGCTCATACCATGGAGCAGATAACTCGGCAATGATTTTGCGTTGGCCAGCTCAAGGATATCCTTAAAATACGAAAGAGAAATCCTGAGAACAGACCAAATGAAACAGAAAATCAAGTTTCTCTACAAAAATCCATCGCTCATTCCTAGAACTGTGTGGTGTGTAGAAATAAACATTCAATTAAACTATTAGCACATACCAAATATTCATTTTACAGAGAGTTCGAAAAGTAATTATACTTCTGTCCTGAACTAACACATAATATCGACTTACTTTACAGTAGTTGTCAGAATTGGTTCCCATGAACATCCAGTCTGCGCGTATTTCTTCTTGTTGATTTTCACAAGTGGTTCATGTGGAATGTTCTTGGTGAAATCACGAAGAGCAGTTGTAACTTCTTGGGAATTACGGAAGTTCTCAATAAACATTTATTTATCCATAACCCAGAAGTAGGAAAAATCCTGTGGGTTTAAGTCCAGAAAAAGAGGGTAGCCACAAATACTAAGAAATATTTCGATCTCCAAAAAATGTTTGCAGTAACTTAATGGATGCCTGTTTGTATGCGCTGTCGCGCCGACTTTATGAATCCAAGCAATATTAATTTCGTCCTCGGTTAACTCTCCCATAAATTGATGAATGATTTCACAATAATAAAATTAATTTATTCTTTCAGAAAAGAATATTAGAATACTGGACCGACTATTCTACTCTTCTCCCGGGTATTGCATTCCTCACCCCCCAAATCTTCTGGTCATGTAGAGGAATCTTATATAATAACGGCATATGGATTGTTGGCAAACAAAAGACGTAATAACTGGAGCAATGGCTAATCGGTTATCTGAAGATAGTTAAAAATATCGTTCGAATTGTCAGTTAAAAACTTTTGAAACTATTCAGAATATTGAACTGGTTTAGTTAGTCTGTGTCTAATAACTTTTAAATTGCTTTCATTTTTTATGGATAAGAATGAACTTCTTACGAACTGCCTTAAGTGGCAGTTGCAACACTGATGTTTTTCTGTCGGGTGAACTTTCGCATGAATTTACTGAGACTACCTTACATAGCAGCTGATACATTTTGCAGTATTTCTTCATCGAGTAGTGATGGTCCCCCTTCATCAGTCTTTTACCAATTCTATCTCCCTAAATTCTCGATTAGCATTCCTACATTATGTCAATTAGGAACCGCTGTACCTGAAAATCTAACGAAAACTGGTCTTCCACTGTCTGTGTTTACTCACCACACTCACCAAAGACTTAATCAACGAGAAACGCTGTTCTAAAGTTAAAACCATTTTGAACCCATAAGAACAGACACGGTCTCAGTCATTCAAAGGTGACAAACCATACAATGAACATAGAAATAGACACACTTTCTCATCTCAAGCTTACTAGTCAGACTGGCTTGCGGAAGCAAACTACCCACAACGTAGGGTTACGTCCGTTGCAGAAAACGTTACTTGCAGCGCACGGTGTACAATCTTTTTTATAGAAGTGTGTTTATGTACTCGTATATGTATAATTACTCTTCAAACCAACTGTAGAATACCAAATACAACACACTTTCAGTTATACTCGAAAAATTAAACCTAATTAAAATCTAATTAACCGATAAAATGGCGACCTTCTATTTCTCTTGATTTCCAAAATTTTACCATTGCTTTAAATTTCAATGAAAAAAAAAAACTTAAACAGAAATAATCTTAAATAACAGTTATATTAATAAAAAAAAGTTTTCTTATTAATTTTAAAATTTAATGACTATTTCCACAAAAATCATAGAAGGTAATTTGTCTTTGGTAGGCAATATACGAGAACATTTCTCCTCAAAATATTTATTAAAAAAAAAACAAAATTACCTGCAACCAGTTCACATGAACCCATGTATGTAATTTTTATTAAAATATAAATTATTATAATCTAATCTATCTATATAAGATACTGGTATAATTTCTATGTTTTTTAGAAACGTGCAATTTAAATAGAAATTTGTATGTTACCCGATGCAATGCATTCCTGCTTCCTGGCTATTTTTCGCTTATATCTAGAGAACTATGAATTTTTCAAAATAATTAAAAGAGGCAAAGGGTGTTACTTTTTTTTCGTTTTATGAAGTAGCATCAATGAAATTTGAAAATAGCGTAATTTTTTAATTTTACCCCCTCCCAACCGTGTAGTACCCCTTTTTTGGTTAAGATTTATTTTTAGGATGAGATGAAGGATTTGCAGCATGTGTGAAAATACCATGCCTGACCGAGATTCGAACCCGGGACCTCCGGATGAAAGGCTGAGACGCTACCATTCGCGCCACGGAGGCCGACTGGTTTAAGATATTCTGTTACTTCCAGATTCCAGCCTGAAGATCTTTTACGACCCAAATGTTGGTTGTAATTGGCTAGATCTGTGATGGTACAGAAGGGAACAAACATACGTTAACAGTTAAACACATGAGTCCTCCTATGTACGTAGTCGGGATAAAAATTTACCCAGCCATTACAAATAATTTTTCAAAATTTTGCGTTTCAAATAAAGAGATTTATTAAGAATGCATTTTTTAAAGATGATAAATGATCATAGATATTTTAAAAGTAGGTCAAGTAGAGTTAATGCATTAACAACAATCTAATCTGGTTTGTTATGAAAAAATTCACTAAAGATATGTGCTACATAATTACTTAAAATTACTGTGCGTGGTAAGAAAATAATGGAAAGTTGAAAGCAGAAAAGTCTAAAATATGGTGAAAAAAGTACGTAATTTTTTAACGCAAAAAAATTTATATAACACCTATAAATATATCATATTTCAGTATATTTGAAATATTATAAATATTTCAATATAATAGTGTAACGAATTTATTTTACTACGGTTCATTAAGAAATGTTCATGAAAGCACTAATTAAAACTGTAAATATTAAATTAACATCCGTATACGTAATATATCTAATGCCGGTCCGGCAAATTTTAAAATGATTTCTTTCCTAACAGTAAAAAATTAAAAACACCGTGATTATCTGTTCGTTTAGGAAGATTAATTATATTTTAACAACAGACTATTGTTTCCCTTCAACTAAATTAATTCCGTTACTCATTTCTTGAATAATTTATGGGGTCAATGGTTTGTTTTTTTTTTTGTAAAAATATTCAGTTATTAATCGTATTATCTAAAAGTGTACATGTTAAAAGAAATAAGTATTTACGATTATGTAAGAAATTAAAATATCTCTATAAAGAATAAATTAACAACTTACATAACAGTCGTGGAGGTGTTATAGACCTACGTGTCTACATAAATTAAGTTATATTATAAACGTTCATACATAATCTTTTGGATTATTATTCAAAGACTGTACATTTAAATATTACTTTATTTATAATTTAAAAAGTAGTAAAAAAAATTCAAGGACAAACTAACGATGTATTCAATAATATTATTTTCATTTAAATACATCATATTTTTTCTACTTGGCCTCCTCATTAAATTGTTTTTGAAATTACTGGTTATTACATAGATAAAAAACCCATAAGTTTCTATTAGGTTTACTAATACAGTAAGTATTATTTACCGTTATATCATTTATTTTATAGTTATCTCATTTTTAACACAAAATGAACTAAGTAATCTAAAGAAATAATATAAATTTAAATAATCTTAGAAGTTGTAGTAAGAATTTTAGATTCTCACCCCATGTGAATTGAAGTACACTATAAAAGTAATCATATCATTCTATATAAATATATTAATTTTATAATAAGTAATTTCCTAAAAGAATTATTCTATAGTGCAAACTGAACGGGGAAAAATATTAACAGATACCAGAAATTGTTCATAGATTGGGCCACCGTGCTTCAATGCGACCTCCAAATGCCTAAGCGGCGGCCTCCGTGGCGCGAGTGGTAACGTCTCGACCTTTCATCCGGTGATGCCGGGTTCGAATCCCGGTCAGGCATGGCATTTTCATACACGTTACAAATCATTCATCTCATCCTCTGAAGCAATACCTAACGGTGGTCCCGGAAATTAAAAAAAAAAAAAAAATTACTAAGAAAATTTTCTTTTTGGAAAGTAAAGTTTTACTTTAACTTTTTGACCATTCAAAGTTCAATAAAGGTTCCAAAAAAAAAGTTTTTTTTTAATACTTCATTTTGCTGATTGGAGAAGTTTTCGATAATTTAAAATTTCTTTCAATATGATGTTTTAAATGATGTTAATACAGTCTGTCTATAATTTTTAAAAAAGTTTTGACTGAAGAAATGTATGTTCTGTAAATGTTTAAAATTTCTTATATTTTACTCAATAATCACGCTTATAAAAAGTAACCAAAGTGTAAAGGTGTTGAATAATAGTTATGTGTAAATGTAAATGAAGAAAATCGAACATTACCGAGGTTGGGCTTAGCCCGATAGCGCTCTAATATAAAGGAAATAAAGCAAAAAAATATATATATTATCTATTTTGCAAGTATATTTTTTCCGCCGTGTCTACCGAATATGATTAACAATTGAAATGACCTTAGAATAGATATTCAAGGAATTCATTAACTAAATAAATTAGAAACAATTTTTTTACCGACTTTTCGAAAAATAAACACGGTCTTACTTTCGGTCGCGTGGTGGTGAAAATGAATTTTCTTTAAGTGTTTTGGTATGGAGTACGAAAATACCATTCACTTAAATTGGGATTTCCCTATATATATATATAATTATAAAATAAATAAATAAATAAATAAAAATTTCTAAAAGTACTAGATCAGTTTCATTTAAATGTAGAAATGCTGTGATAGTGTATCTGAAGTTGTGCATGTACAACTTTGATGAAGATTGGTTGAATTGTTCACGAGTTACGCTTAATTTAAGGTCGATAACGGACAACGTAACCTCAATTTGGGGTTATGTTGACTTAGTATTGCTGTATTTTTCATACGCGTTTATGCAGTTATTAGTCACAAGTAGTGAACGAGTTGAAACTTAATTTTTTTTTTATTGTGGTGTTTTTTTTGAAGTGTGATTATTTTTTAAGAGTCAAAAGTTTTTATTTTGTGAAATTTTAAATTAGAATGAGTAGGTTTTGTAAAAGGAAACGGAATTCAAAAAAAACGAAGTCTGTCTTCTTACCTAGAACTGCGCAAGAAATGTTTTCTTTTATTTTCCTCCTACACACAATTAATAGGTCCTCAATAGAGAAATTGTCATTTTATGATTACACTTGCAGTCATGATGAAATATTTTATTACCATTATTGTTTACACAGACGATTTTTATATCTAATTTAAAAAAGATTAACACAAGGTAAATGTGATTTTACAATAGTTCAATAACATAAAAACATGTGTCATGTTACAGTCATAAAAAATAGCTGTTAACAGAATTTTTTTTTGCTGAGATAAATAAAAACAAATATGTGCATACCGTATAAATAATTAAATAACTTTTTTTTTAATATTTCATTTAATTGCTACTATAATATTATTATTATTATTCTTACAGTAACTCTGTTTTTCCAATAGCTAAAAAGAATAAAATAAAAGTTTAGACACTTTCGAAATACTAAATCTAGGACGAAAAAAACAATTCTGTGATTTTTCTTTTAAAAATATCCAATTTCTAACTTTTAATTTAACTAAAACCTTAAGTTTCAATAATGTTACTATAACTCAACTCCTTAGAAAGAAAGAAAAATTCGAATCAAATGGGACCTATCAGAATCATATTATTGTATTGTAGTGGTGTTACATGCGTCTTACTAGAAATAAGAAATAACAAATATTGTTATAATAATCACGTATCAAAACGGTGTACGTTACAAAAATAAAATATTGATTATCAGTACTTTTAAAATTCGAAGGATACATTATTAAACATCTAATAAGATAGTGTAACATAATACATATTGTAAAGGAAAAAGTCTCGATAAAAAGGAATGAAATGAATGAAAATGGAAGGTAGGATGATAACACTATATAATAAAGAAATGGATAATCCCACTTTGAAAAGAATGTATTGTAAATCATAAAGAGAAATGATACTGAAAAGGAAAGTGATTTCTGTTAGCAGTACATCCACGATCTCCCCATCTTATCTCATCTTTCAAAAAAAAAAATATATATATATATTTAGTAGGTTTCTATTGTGTAAAAATAGCAATGGGGGGGGGGGGTACATAAAGATCCTACATGAGGTAAGAGTTTTCTTATAGAACGAAAAAAAAGGATAAAGAGAAAAAAGAGAGGGATTGAAAACATTAAAGGGAGAATTAAATCTGATATGTTTTCTTTTTTTGGTAATTTCAGTTTCAATATATATGTACATTATCTTAACCTGTGATTTTTCATTATGATTTCATTAAGGATTTTTCATTAGGATAAGGAAATCCACGGTTTCCTTATAGTCTACGGGGATTGTTTAATAATTATCCAAGACAAAATGACAATTAGTAATTTCTTTTTATTCTTAATAATTATCAAAGGTTATATATCTTTAATTGTAAACATGTTTTACGCTGTAATTCTAAACAACTGACTGTAATTCTAAATATATATATATTAGAATATAATAGCCACGGTAATTATGGCTATTTAGTTTTTGTTCAAATAATATTGAGAATGGTCTTCAAGGAATAATTTTTCTAAATGATACAGTACACTATCAAGAATAAAAAAAAAAATTTTCTAACATTCTCATATAATTAAACCCTCATACGTCTTATCACCTATTAGAAAAACTCCAAAATAGATCGATTTTGTGCACATTAATTTTATTTATAAATGGAAATTAAGAAAAAAACGTTTGCATGGTTTTGGTGAATGGTTTAACAAAAATGGTGCCAAAATGGGTATACAAGAGAAGAAAATTTTTATAAAAAAAAGAGCATTTTTGTTATAATAGCAATTAAAGGCAAGATAAAGTTTTATAAAAATAAGTGAAGGGTAAAACTAAAAAATCCAGATTTTTATGGATATTTATGTACTTTGATACATCACATTGTTTAAAAATTGTTTAAATTGTTTAAAAATATGAGGGCTATTCAGAAAGTAAGGATCGTTTTGGAATTTAAAAAAACCAAGTATAAGAAAAACTTTTTATTATATACATGTGAAAGAGGGACTAAAATACTACTTTTCAACATAATCACCATACAAATTTAGACACTTATCATAGCGGTTGACAAGCTTTGAAATTCCTGTGTCATAGAATTCTGCCGCCTGTGATCTCAACCACTCAGTGACGCACCCATCTTGCACAAAATTTGTGGTAGCCTAGCTTCTGTGAAACAATTTCAAACAATAAACTCCGTGAAACTTGTGGGAAACATAGAGAAAGCTCAATTATTGTGAAACGGCGGTTTTCACGAATCTTTTCGTCAACTTTGGAGACCAGATCGTCAGTCACAATTTTCGGACGTCCACTCTTCTCTTTATCGTGAACGTTTGTTCGGCCATTTTTAAACTGAATGCACCACTTCCTGACAGAACTTTCACTCATTATGTTGTTCCCGTACACTTCACACAGTTTCCGATGAATTTCTATTGGTTTTAAGTTTTTTCCAACAAAAAACGAATCACAGACCGCACCTCACAACTGGCGGGATTTTCGATTGCAGCATACATTTCAAATTTGTATATAAAAAAAACAGGCAGTGCGGAGATGTTCCCGTTGATACGGCTGGACGCTGATTGAGGTGCCGAGCACGAGCACACCAATATATACGCGACTGGCGGCGTCAGGTGGAAACGTTCCTTACTTTCTGAATAGTTCTCGTATAAATAAAGTAACAAAATGTTCTTTTAAAGAGGATAAACTAGGCTTTTAATCCTGTGTATTATATTACGCGCGCGCGCACACAAAGTAGTCCGTTTAGTAATAAACATTGAATTTTGTTCAATTTTTTATTACTTTTTGGATGCAGAAGTTATGAAGATATGAATAGGAATCCCATTAAAAGAGTACAAAACACTGCAATTGCAAGCGGTTTTCATATATATTCATCAAATATATTAGTATACAGTTTAATAATTAAATAAAAATACAGGGAGAAAATCATTCTTTTTTTTAAATTGAATTTCAATAAAATTCCAAACAGCGTCCAATTATAAAACATAAATAATGAAAAACACATTTTAGCGGTTTTATTTTTATTTGTTTGTTTTATTTGAATATTCAGGATTCATCGAATTTGTTTCTCTTTTTATTATTCATTTGAAAGAATTAATATCATTTCAACAGCTCAACCACAACTGAATTTAGATTAAAAATAAAACGTTATAAATAAACGAATAAAAAAAATTCCCTACTATTTTTTTCTCTTCATAGGTTTAATAGGCTAAACCTTACATGTTTAGCTTATATATTAAAAGAGTTTAATCAATACTTCTGTTGTAACGTTGTCTTTTCTGTAATATTAACCTTATTTACAATCAGATATAAAAAATAATCACAGTTTTAAAATTATTGTATGTTTTTGTTCAACATTACAACGTCTTCAGATATCAGTTTTTATATTTTAATTTGTTTCAATTTTTTATCTATACGCATATTCTATTAACAAATTTACTAAAAATAGATTTTTTAATAAATAACCCACCAACCAATTCGTCTCTATGATTTTCTCACAAATTCTTTTTTCTCCAGTTTTCCTAAGATATTCTTATTTCATTCTTCACAACACGTCAACGTAATCTAATTTCCATCACTGTTCAATAATACCACAAATCTACTGCATCTTATTGTACTGGTTACAAAACTTTCTGCGTTCCATAATCATATTATAAAGATTTTTTCTAATTCATATATTTTTATTTAATACTAGAAAAGTATTTATGACGTCAAATCTTTCATTGCTTGTGCCAAAGTGTTTTTAATGTGTCTACCTTACTATGTCAATTTTTCTAAGTTTACTACTTAAAGAAACTCTGCCACTTACAATTATTATGTTACGTTGATCTAATCTCTTATTATTCCCTTTCTTTAGTATTTTATTACCTTTTTACCTTCAAAACTGAGCTTTTCTCTTTTTAAATAAATCCACGCCTTCATAATGTCTTTAAAATTATTTTTTGACGACTCCTTTATTTATTCTCTCTACAGTTTCTCCACTTTCAAGTCAATACATCATTGGTATTCCTTTTTTCTACACACAAATATAAGTTAAAAGAATCAGTGTTATTGCTATTTTAAATTTAAAAAGACAGCTTTTAAAATCTTTAAAAAATAAATAAATTGGATAACTGCATAAATATATGTCTTCTTTAAATCTTATTATGAATTTTATTTTTTCAAAAAAAAAAAAAACTTATTTACTGTCAAGGTAATCAAAATAAAGCATTAGAAAATGATTAATGAAATGTCAAACAATATTTAATACAGAAACTCAATTCTTTAACTGTAAGAATAAAAACAAATAATTATAAAGAAATGTACAAAAAAAATTTTTTTTTAAATGTACTTTTCTTGACATGTTACAGTTATTAAGAATAGAGAAGACTGAAAAAGAAATGAAAAATAAAACTTTTTACTAACAGAATAAATTACACGAATACAATTTACCTACTTAAGTATTAACTACTAGTAGTTTGTTCTAACAGACAGCTTGACCTTGAAAATTAAATGGTGCAATTATTTTTTCTTAAGTGTCAAAAGACTTTTAAATTACACTATTTATTCACATGCCAATATTATCGTTTATTCAAATTTACTAATAATAATTCTCTAAATATATTTTATCCTAATTCCAGCGTACCAATTCTGTCTTCCATTTAAACTAAAGTTACTTTGAAGAAAATGAAAACATTTCACACATAGTAAGTAGGATGGGTCAAATTTTATGTAATAAAGATGGAATAATGAAATTCTGTAAGGGAAGGAAGACCAATAAAAATATTTGATTACAAACCCTACTTCAGCTGTTGATTGTGTATGATGAATTTATAAATAAAATTTAATTACCCACAATTAAATTTTAATTGATATATTTTGATAACTAACAGTTAAAGTAATGACTATAATAAAGTACAAGCTATAAATAGCTATGTGATTATTAATTATTTATCAGCTCAATTTTCTATTTTAACAATCACTAGTAATAAAGTAATGTAGAAGCTAATTAAAATAACATCAGTCTTATCAGTCTTTAGTTATGCTGATAAGTTAACAACATATTTCATTTAAATAATCAGTAGAACCTTTCTATAATTGCATATAAGATGATAAAAAGTAATATAATTATTATATCAGGAAAGTAGCTGGTTAGGGGCGGGGGGGGGGTAAAGGGAGTTCATGAAGATAAATAATAATAAAAATCATTTTATATTGAAACGGTTTTTTATATATTTCATTGAATTTGAAAAATACAATGATTTGATTAAACTTAATACATCATTTTCTACGCAAATAAGAATCATAACGCTAGTATATAATTTTTTTCATAGTCCACATTTATACTTCACACACACATTTACATTCCAATAAAAGTTATGAATTATTATGAAAGCTAGTCGCGCGATTTTTCTTTCTCACCATAATATCTAAAACTTCATCAGGATTGACAGTAATATCTATATGCACTAACAAAGTAACGGACTTAATCTTCCACCCCCAACATGTTACATGCAATCGTTTTGACTCTTCATTGTGGAGAACGAGCGTTCATTATTAGTACATGTTGTTACCGGCAGAAATCGCTAAAACTTACAAGTGATAATGGATAATCGGAAAATATTCTTTATTGCAGCGATGAAATACTTCAATCACTTCTAGATCGCATTTTAAATTTAATGACTATCTTTTCACACTAAATAAGATACTCCGCTTGGAGGATAGATTCAAAACATCTATTATCGTAATAGATCCCTAAGATTTTTAGTGCATCCACTTTTTCAGGACTAGCTGAACCTGACAAAAGAACTCAAAAACTTTTTGAAGATTCTTGGAACGCATGTGTTTGGAATGCGATAAGCAATTGTTGCATTTCTGGCTTGCGGGAAATCCCCAGGAATCAGTTATTTTTATTAGTATTGCGTCAGAGTGAGCGCGGCGCTCGCACGTCAAAAACGGCGGGTTAAGGTATATAGGAAAGGATTAACGACTAGGGAGATGATTATGTACCCATTACGTATCATTACCATGATTATGCACCGATTTATCTCAAATTCTGTGATCTCAGATATCATCTCAAAATACTTTTGAGATGTTACACATTTCGAAAATGTAAATTTTAAAAATTAATTTTTTGTTGGGCGATGGGGGCTGCACCCATCGCCCGAAAATTTCGACGGGGGCTATAGCCCTCTTAGCTACGTACGTGTATATTAACCTTTGTTTGGTGGTACCTTTTTGTCCGTAAAAAATGCATAAATGAATATGCAAAGATTATTCAATATTGATTATGCTTGTTATTGTAAAATATACAACTATTATCGGTTATAATTTTTAACGACCATTTAAAAAAGCTACCGATAAAACTAATGCACTACTACTTTATTTACATAGCTTGTTAAAAATTCAATATTATTAAAACTCTTTTTAACGATTTCTGTTTTTCACCGTTCCGTATTTTTTTTTTTTTGGATAAAATCTTTAACTTAAATATTATAAACTAAAATATATTCTCATTTAACATTTCAAAATTCCTGAATACAAAGTTAACAGATTTAAAAAAAATATTATTCAATTTTTAAATCTCCTATTTTCCAAGTTACGATAATTTTTATTGGTACGTATGTATTAACGAGGATTATTGATTTAAACTCTAGGCTACCCTAGATGAATATCTTACTGACTGGGCTGTGACGTTACTCTTCATTACTTTGATCCACCAATCGGGTTGGTCTAATTGTAAAACTCGTCATCGCAAATCAGCTGATTTCGAGGGTCGATAGTTCTAAGGTTTGAATCCTAATAAAGGCAGTTGCTTTTATACGGATTTGAATACTAGATTTTGGATACCGATGTTCTTTGGTAGTTGGGTTTCAATTAACACACATCTCAAGAATGGTCGACCTGAGATTGTACTAGACTCTACTCCATTTACCTTCATAAATATCATCCTGTGAAGTAATACGTTAGTGGTTGCGGAGGCTAAATAAAAAAAATAAAAAAATTTCTTTGATCCAGTGGAACTGTACTGGTAAATTGAAACGAAGATTTAGGTTCATATTGTAAAATGAGTGTACGTATTAGTCCTTAATTTAATCTGTTTAGTCTCATGATTTATTTACGGTTAGTCATTATTACTATACGTTAACTGGCATAATTTTTAATTTACGGTCAATTTAAGATGTTTATTTCAATCTGAATGATCGTACCAAATTTATTTATAGCACAATGAACGTTGTAGCAACATTTAATTTATTGCCCATTTGAAGGTTTCGAATGAACTTTTTACCAAGTGATAATTTTGAATTTATTTTTAATTTTAATAATTGATGCGTTTCGGCAAAGTATTTGATGGCAGTGACGTTTTCATAGAAGAACTCAATGAACGATTTTTAAGTAACAGAGAAATAAAACCAGGTGCGTACCTCTATAATAACGAGTAACGGATGAAATTTGCAAATAAGCCAGAGTTCTCAAATTATTCCTGATATTCCCTCGGCACAATAATATTAATATCTAAAAATATCAATTTAAATTCAAGGAATGTATTTAACATCAATCTTTAAACTTCTGGGTAGTCAACTAAAGATATATAGTGACCTAAACAACGGGTGTAAGAAAGGCGTAATGAAGCGGAATTGACATACAGCGATGCGGGTAGGAATTTGAATAAAATTTAGCGAAATTTTAATGGAACGATATCATGAAAGATTATGTTTAAAGTATCCTCTTTGCTATTAAAGGTTTCTGGGCTACACATTTAATAAATCAATTCTGAAATTAATTAAAAACTATAAACAATCCACTCATGAAAGAAATCGTACGAAGTACAACATAAAATTTTAATTTCAGGAAAAAGACGAGTGGTTTCTTTTAATTCACTAGCACCTTGTTTTTATACAATTAATTGTTTATAATGAAAATTAATGTAGATGAAGAATACTTAATTATTTTTGAACTCATAGTCTTTAAATCATTTTTACTTTATCTTACAATATTTTCTATGTATTCTATCTTCAAAAACCTGATTGTACACACGCACACGCACACACACACTTATGATTTCATTAAAGATTTTAATATTTACATATTTGTAATAGAAATTAAATATATGGATACTTAATATTTTATTAAACATTCACGGGAGTTTAATATGCAAGCCATAATTTAGTTTTTCAAATCATTTACTATAAATCTTTTTACTAAATTTACTTAATTTTTTTCAAATATTAGTAATTCACATAACTTTTTACATTTATCAATAATATCGTAAATCAGAACGCTTCATTTTCCTATTCGCCTAGAGTAAACCGTTTTCTTTTTTTTAATGAATCCCTGCAGTATTTCTTCTGTATAAATATAAAATTTTTTTGTAAGCTAATGTACAAGGTATAAAAAAAATCTCCCTGTTATATTCAGTGCACCCTAATAGTGGTTCTCTATAATGCCCTCGGCTTCGGGGTTGAATTTCGTCGAGAGGGCTGCTTCAAAGTTTGCGAGATTAGTTCTTTACATTCTGTATTTTATCCTGCCCCTTCTAAACGCTCTAGGCTGTTGAGGATAATCTGTCTGCAGACCTGGCTAGTTAATCATTTCGTTTTATAGCTTATCAAAGAAATATTATTATTATGTAAAATAGTAACGGCAACTTATGTGCAATGCAGTAAAAATGTGATAAAGATTTTGAAATCATATCTTTTAATGAAAATAAATATTCTTTGGCCTTTCATCCGGAGGTCTCAGGTTTGAATTTCGGTCACACATGGCATTTTTTATACGGTACAAACTTCCGTATTTATATTCTTACGTACAAGCTTTGTAATGAATTATTTCATCTAATTATATTAATAATTAATAGCATTTAATTTATAATTATGTTGGCAATATAAATAAGGTGTATCACGAAGTTCTCTCGTGACTTTCGTAACTTATTGAATTCTTGAAAATAAAGGAAAAATTAATAAAAACATGTGTCCTAAAATGCCTCGTTTACGAGTTACGGCTAGTGAAGGATTTCGCTCGGATTTCAGCTACCCCAGTGAAATGAGGTCGTACTGAAATTTTTAGGACGTTAATTAAGGGGCGGAAGTATTGATTTCGGATGTTTTTTTGACATAAGAAATCGAATAAAATAGGCCCCAGAACCGTATCTGTAATAGTTTATGAAAAATCTGGGGTGAAATCTAATAAATTGGGGTAAAAAAAACTGTGTTTTTTATGTTTGACATACAATCCCTTTGTTAGATAGGTATAAACACAAAACCCTTTAAGGAAAACTTTTAGAGAATTTAATTCTGAACAAAATGGTGTAAGATAAGCTGAATTAAACAAAGAAGAGAAATTTTATTTAGAAACTTCGCAAAAGAAGCATTTTGGGATATGTGTTTATATGAACTTTTTCCATTATTTTCACGAGTAGAATAGGTATGAAAGTCCCGGGAGAACTTCATGATACGCCTGTGTATAAATATACATTTTTAAGCAGTCTTAAATTTAACTTTTAAGACACTTTAAGATTTATATGTGTGCAGAAGTTTACGTATTTTAATACTTTAAAGAATATTTTAAATAAAATAATTCATGAGATTTTCCTTTAAGATTTAATATCCATAAAAGAAACAGAATTTGTTTTAGTAGGGGGGTGGGGAGGGGGTTAAGGGAATAAGTAAACGGGAAGATCAATTGTTTGAGATATCTTTTTAACGGTAAAATATACTTTCATGAAACATTTTTCACAAAGCAAATTAAATTAATTAATGGCTGAATTTGGTGGTTTTCACTAAATTTTAGTTACGGATAAGAATTCGCTTCTTAGATTTTATATATATGCACAAAAATGACAGACAATAAGATACAGAACATACAAGAAATAAAATTTATACAAAAGGTTTTGGTTAAAAAAAAAAGTGATTTTTTTAATAATACTGTTCATATTTAACGAAAAACACACTCTTTTTATCTTAAAATCCAGTTATCTTATATTTTTTTAAATTTTTAAGATGAATGAAACAGGTAGATGAGGTTCATAAACTTCAAAATAAATAAATAATTTTTTATATATATATATATATATATATATATATATATATACATATTAAATTTACGAATAAAATTCAAGATACTAACAAATTCTTCGTTTTTCAATGCTAGTGAAAAATAACAAGAAAATGTTACCATTAATAAAATAATAAAAAATTTAACGTTTAATCTTCAAACCAACATAAATATACATGGAGGGAATCGAATATTTACTCACTTTTGTGTGTAAAATGATTTTGTATATCACAAACGATCTTTCTGATTACAAACTTCAATAACTCGCATTTAATAACACTCACAGGTACAAGATAGCAGCATCAATGGAAAGGGAAGCTTAAAAGGTTTTCTATTATATTTAGTTTACAAACTCAAATCACATGTGCTCAATGTGAGCTCTCTGTGTCACGCGATACACATTCAACCTGTAGTCCAACTCCTGCCATATACGTTGTAATATTGGACGATCCAATAATGCAATGACCTCTGTCAAGCGAACATGAAGATCCTGGATGGTAGGCGGTAAAGATGGCCGACACATGTTTTTTTTTATAAAACCCCAGAGAAAAGTCACACAGGGCGTAAGATTGAGAAAACTTGGAGACCAACGCAAACGTTCACTGTCGTCATGGTCAGCACATCTAATCTATCTCTTCCAATTGTGGAATACATACGAAACTCTCTTTCACCCACTTCACAGTTACCTAACTTACTGGTTGGCGGCCGATTAACTTTCGCTAACAGATGCATCCCCTTGCTTTAAAGTCAGAATACCATTTACCGAAACTGGGCTCCTGGGTAAATCTTCAAGGAACATCCTTCTAAAATTACTTTGCACAGTGAATGGCAGACGTTAAAATCCAGCACACAAAAACTTCCTGACTTTGATGGCAGCCATTTTCTTACCTACCGCCTTTCCTTTTTCCTGTTTAGCAACCGGTAACTACCGTTTAGATAATACTTCAGAGGATGAATGAGGATATGTATTGAGTGTAAATGAAGTGTAGTCTTGTACATTCTCAGTTCGACCATTCCTGAGATGTGTGGTTAATTGAAACCCAACCACCAAAGAACACCGGTATCCACGATCTAGTATTCAGATCCGTGTAAAAATAACTGGCTTTACTAGGACTTGAATGCTGGAACTCTCGACTTCCAAATCGGCTGATTTGGAATGACGCGTTCACCACTAGACCAACCCGGTGGGTTTTACCTACCGCCCTAGCGACGAAATCAATAACTAAACGACAGCTCTACCAATCACCGAAAACTTTTGAGAATCCCTTTCCATTGATGCAACTTTCATGTATCTGAATGTTCTGGAGATGAGTTATTTAGATTTGTAATCGGAAATATAATTTTTTCTATGTGTGCGAATCTCTCTCACACACTCTCTCTCTCTCTTTCTCTCTCTCTCTGTGTGTGTGTGTGTGTGAGAGAGAGAGGGAGTGAGAGAGAATATTCGCGTTGTTTATAGAACGGTGGTGGCAATATTGGTAACCTCAACCCAACTTAAAGGGGAAAAAAATATAGAGCAAAACTACTCCTTTTGGGATCGGAAATACTCAACTAAATTATGTGTGTGTGTCTTCTAACTAAGGATCTTATATATTTTATAATATTAAAATAGAATTTACTATTCGATCTATGATTATTATTCTTATACCAATACAATATGTATCAATAGATTACCAGAACCAATGTAAATCAAAAAATTAATCATTTTTTTAAATTTATTCAGCCTTATAAATTTACTCCGTTCATCAGCATCTTAAATACTGGCTGCATGGCAAACATCATTATTAACCTCAAATGCTTTACGTATATCACCATTGTCTAATTAAAAAAAAATGCTTTTTTTTTGCCTTTATGTTTAACTAACTGAGTACCCGGCTACATCCGAAGGATATCCTTCATATCTATCCTTAATAATGCTATGAATTCATACAACCGTTTTTGTTAAACTGGGCTTAAGTTGATGTCTACCACAACTTACACTTACACTTACGAAGATTAATTTAATAACAGGAAATATTTCATTTAAATGTATTTTATGCGTGGTATACTGAATCAATCGGCCCATTAGTTTTTGAATTTTATACCTCAGAAGGTTGATGGGTTTAAAATGTGGAATCAATAAATTAGGTACTTAAAATGAACACAAAAAATACGATAATTTATCAATAATTTTACGATTTTGAATTTTCTTCTTGCTGAGGTTTCACAGAATTTTTAATGGCCTAAAAGCCAACCGGGGTCAAAATAAAACCATCTTGCGATTTCTATCAAATTCGGTTCGGCGATTCAGACATGATAATATAACAGACAGACCACGTTCTTTTTATACAGATTAATTCAGTGTAGCTTGCTTGTAAATCCCGCGGTTCATTTATTTTCATGAACCATATTTTTTCACTTTTATTTCATAAATAATAAGACATTTTTCTTTTAATGGTGTTTGCTGCATAATTTATTATTTTTTTGTTGGGTTTTATTTACTTAATTTTTTTTTTTACTTTTTTTGCGGATAGGTCAATTATCCGCAAATATCATTTCTTCTGGTTTCGTTTCCTTTTCTCCTAATAATCTTCCGCGAGTTTGATCTTTTTCTCTTCCGACCACTTCATTTTGGTGCGATTCTTTTCTTTTCTCACCGTGTAAAACTCAACTTCGTATATTTTTTTGTAGTGAATAGCTCTCTATCTTTCTTTCATTTACTGATCTTGGATCCCTAGGTTCTGTAATTTTTTTCATTTGTTGTAGGTACCCATGGTAGCTCTTATGTTCCCAGAATTTAATGAATATTTGTTTATTTAATTTCTGTTCGTCCGTTCTGTAAACATAGCCCAGGAATCTCTATCTCCTTTTTGCTTTTTCGAATACCTCATGTAGTTCTTGGTTGGATTACATTTTGTATTCTTCTGTTGTTTTCTTAGGGGGCTTGGATTGTTCTCGTGGTTCATCTCTCTGTTCTTTAACGGGTCCAAATCGGCAGGGCGTAACGTTTTACTTCCGTATAATACCACTGGTCTCATCTCTATGGTGTAATGTCTAAGTTTGGCCCTTTTTGAAAGGTTCTTTTTATTGAAGATATCTTTCGTCAGGAATTGGATAATTTATTCAACTTGTTTCTTCTTTTGTCGCTCTATCCGTACTGTTGTATTTTACTGTTTCCCTTAGATGTTTGAAACTAGAAACTGCTTTAAAATTTCCGTACGTTGTTTCGTAATTTTTACTTATTTAATTTGGTTTTTATACTGAAAGTGATTTTTAAAAATCGAAATGTGCAACTACTTGAAGATAAAATTATTTGTATTCGTCAAATAAATTGATATTACCGAGATATGTTTCAGAGACCTGGTTTCAGTCGATCAATTAATTTCTAAATATTTCCTTTAGAAAATATAAAAAGATAAAACAAAAAATAAATACACGAATATTCTTTAAATAAAATGAAACGAATTAATTGAGAACAATTTAATGGTTACAAAAGAAAAGAGAAATCTTCTTACATTACACAGTATTATTGAAAAAGAAAATCTAAACAGAATAAAATACAGAAAGAAAAACACATTTTTTTAACGTTTTTCATCATAATAAATAATTTAAACAATATAAAATAAAAATATAAATATTGATTAAAAATAAAACTGTGGGAAAATCTTGGTCGGCATTCAATACTGAATAAAGGTAAACGAAATCATTCGGTCACGTGACAGTTTGAAGGGGAAAAACAGGGACAATGAAACAGCAGTAGAACACACCGGCGGCGAAATGACGTAACAGGGAAAGTGGCTATAGAAGAGAAGTAGGTGGTGGTGTTCTCTTCCATGAACATTGGAGGTCATTTTATTAACATTGTCTGTGTCTGACTGTCCTCAAACTACTACCTACCTATGCACCAACCTACCATTTCAGTAGTTAAACTAAATACGCTAAGAAAACTTGTGGGAAACTGTTGTATGTGTTGGTGGTGGGTAACAGCTGTTAAAGGCTGTAATTGAGGAGATGTGGCAAACGAACCTAAATCGTTACTAAATGCCCTATTAATATAAATTTCAGAACTGTAACCGGTCGCTATCTCATCTCCTAATGCATATATTATAACTATTTCAGTTCATTTCTGAAAAATGTAATAAATATTTGCGGTTTTAAATAATTTCCGTGATTGCTTTTAATAATAATGATTGTTTTCATAATCTAGGAAATAACTGGTAAAAAAATTAATAAAAATACCACAAGTTACTTATTCTTATAAATAAATTCTTATAAAAAGAACCTATTTAACGTAAAAAAGTAAATAAATATAAAAAAACTCGTTTTTTAACTTAGATTTCCGTACACGAAGGATAGTTAAAACATTATAACAATTCTACTTTTTTTTACTCATATCCAAAGTATTACGAAATTTTTTATTGTAAATTTATAAGTGCTAACTTTAATTACTAATAAAATAGTTACCTTGTTTTTATTTCTTTCGTAATTTACAATTTATGTAATTGCGGAAGAAGGACGGTAGAAGATTAATATATAAACATAGTAAATTAAAAACCGAAGTAATAAAAAGTCTCAAATCTCTGCGGTTATAATATTATGAAAATGATTTTAAATACAAAAACCGCGAGAAAAAAATTAAATCTGTGAAAACTTGGGTCACCACATTGTGATATAAATTAAAACAATGGAAATTTATTTTTATTTTCCTAACGTTTCCAGAAGAAAAGAAACTTATATATTAATACTTTAAATAGTGTTCAAAAAGTGACGCAACCTTATGGAAGAATGATGCCTTCTTTTGTTGCATGTTTATTTGAAGTAAAAACGGTTACACAATGCAGCAAAGAATATTCATTGTCTTACAATATATTGATGTGCCAGTTATGCCCAGATCCAGAATGCCTTCCCAGAAAAGTATGGTGTGGATACATCAAACAAGTCCTCCATCATGGGGCTGTACAAGTTCGAAGAGACAGGGAATGTGGTATATGCATCCGAAAGTGGTCGACCGAAAATGTTAACACCAGAAAAGTCGATCGACGTGCAAGTATTCTGTTAGTCCCAAGAAGTCTGTGCGACGCCTATAGCCAGTTTGGTCTCTCCGTTGGTAGTGCACACACGGCACTGTGCAAGATTACAGAATTCCTGTAGTTCACGAGTTATTTATTACCTGTTGACACTGGAAAACGTGTAGCATTCAGTCAGTGGTTCATGTCATCAATAATGCCAGATGGGAAAGAACTCGACTTGTTTTGGTTTGCCGAGGTATGGTTCCACCTTGATGGATACGTGAGCACACAGAATTCACGCATTTGTTGTACGGGTAATCCACATCAGTTGCTCGGACAAAAGGTGGGTGTTTGACATGCAATGTCACGCAGGCGAATCTTCGTGACATTCTTATATGGCATAGTGAACAGTGAGCGCTACATAAGATGGTGCAACAATTTGTATATACTATACCTGCAGACCGGCTGGAGTACACATGGTTTCAGCAGGACAGTGCTTACGGCTCAACAACACTAAACTTGTAAACAAGTGATTTCGAAAAGGGTGTGGCCACTTCGGTCACTTGATTTATCCCCTCCTGACTTTTTCTTGTCGGGATACCTTAAGGATGCTGCTTACAAAACTCATCCGCACACCATTCTTTAGATGCAGAGCGAAATTGAATGATTTATCACTGCAATTCCTCAACACACGCTACAATATAAATTTAAGAGCATGCAACGTCGTATTCAATTATGTGAATCTCAAAAGGCCACTTTCATCTACTATTGTAACTTATTCATTTTCCTTCAAAGTTGCGTCACTTTACGAACGCTCTGTAGTACACCTCGCTCATTTAATTAATGAAGTGATAATTAAGATAATGTACAAAACGGAATTATTGACTGTAATTGATTTTTGAAGATTTAACCGGTGCTACAATAATTTCACTGTACAAGGAATATTGTACACACTGTTATATCCGGCACACCGGACATAACTGAGAGCAATATTGCGGGGAAGTTATAATTACGTATTTATATACTGTTTTACGTATTTAGATATTTAATTTTGCATTTTTTTTTTTGTGAAAAGATCTAAAACTAATCTAATATTAAGTATTTGACAGTGTATAGAGAAATACACAATGGAGAAGAGCAAAAGAGAAAAATGGTAGAAATAATGATGGAGTTAAAAGTTAAAAAGTAAAATGAATACAAGGCGTAGCCACTGTGAGAAATATAATTGAAAAGATGAAAGACATCATAGTTGCCATAATTTTAAAGCTGAAAATCTTATGAAAAACCAACAAATACAGACAGTTTCGCTTAATAAAGACAAAATTTTAGTGAAATGAGAAAACTTGTTAGGTAGTAGCCGAGTCACACAGACAAAATACTAAAACATGGAATTAAAATATGATCTCGCTTCGCTTGGTCATTGCTTAAGCAAAATTTGATAGTGAGAAAGCGTTAAGGTATGTCCATTTTGTACAAGTATTTTCTTCACAATATATAATTATAAAGGGCCGTATGATTCATACTCAGCTAGCCGTAATAATACGAGAGATATCGTCTGTAACAGGAAGATTTTACAGGTACATGAATGGATAATTTTTTAATAAGATGAGTAATCCATTCTGCATCGGATTATTTTTTTAAGAAAAGTGAGTAATCCATTCTGCATCATCAATCACCCAATGAAAACGTCTTACTGTTTATTTATTAAACAAAGGAAGTAATTTGTAAAAGATCCGTTTTTTTTTTTTTGTAAAAATTTAATATTAATTCTACGTTGGGTGATTAACAAAAAAAACCTTTATCTAAACAACTGATAAGTAACAAAATAATTCACCATCACGAACTTTTATTTTCAGACTAACGAATCCGGCACTTGAATTGGTTCAAATCTTTTATCCTACCAGATAGAAGTTTCACATTACTTCCGACACAATACCTCTCTAATTTATGTATATATTTCAATATACTGTAATATTACTGTTTTAAGTACGTAAATACAGAAGTGGGTGTATTCCTACCAAAATCAGAAAATAATTTTATAAAAGGCATCTAATTATTTTTTTGTAGGGTTCATAATTAAATATTTTACTTAATTTAAGAATTTTTAAAATAATTGAAAGAAGAAATCCCTATCTAAGACCAGTTGGAATAATGAAAGTATAGAAGTTCAAATAAATAAAACCTGTAGCTAATTTTGAAATGAAAAATACTTTTAATTAAAAAATTTGTCCACAATTTCAATTACTAAATAATCAATAATTACACATTCTTAAATTGTTACGGTCGTAAAATATAATTTAATTCTACTTACACCTAAGAATTTATCAGTAGTGATGAATTCATGTTGTGTTCAACAGAAGCATTTCCTTACCTGAAAGCAAAAGGAAAACAAAACAATTATTATGTATTTTAATTAATTCTAAAAAAAAGATTAATATAAAATCTGATTGTATAAGATTATAATACATAAAACGTACAATAACAACTAATCGAAAGCTTTCAAATCAAACAACAAAATCAGGTTCTAATAACTTTCACAAAAAGAATGAACTAGCCCCATTTTTTATTTTTCTATTTTAAGTATATTGTATGTATGTGTTAAGTAACCATTGGATCTTTCTGAGGGATACGGATTAATACACAGAGCCTTAAAGAAAAATCTTACTCTAGACATATATACTCAACAGTAATTAATATGTTTTTCAACATTCGTTAGTGAATGAATTATTACTGTTTACTTTTTCTTGCCGATATACAAAACATTAAAATAGCAATATAATACAATTATAAATAAATTGATTGTTATTATGCCCTGGTAAAAATAAATACAACTTTTTTTTTTATAAGGTTGCAAGAATAATGCTTTTTTATAGTTACTACCGTTTGTACATCAATTCTTTAGAAGTCATTTTATATTGATAGATTTCCCTGTGCAAGAAACTTAAAAATGATTACGTAAACTATCGACTAATATAGACTATACATAAAATCAGTGCTGCAAGGGATATGATATTGCACAGACAAATATAATTTCAACATAGCAAAAATATAAGATTCTATGTAAACAAAATTAGTTACTTTTTAGTAACTAATATGGTCCTTAAAATCACTGGGATCCGCTGTTCCAAACCATAAAATATGCATATCTCAAACAAAAATGTAGACGAATCGTCTACAGTTCAATTGGATTATTTTCACATGTCAAAATACCTTTTTACAATACAAAATAGATGAGCGAGAATATTCTTATTAATGAACTCTAGTACTGTTCTCCTATCAACCTTAAAGTTTCAAGAAAGAAAATCTATTTTTTTGCGTTTACATTCTAACTCTTCCACGCAAAATTACTGGAAATATACTGCATAAGAGCTACAGAAATTGTTGTTCAAGTGAGTAGAGATATCTCAATCACCGGAGGTATCGTAGAATGGAAATCATTTCTTAGAGCTTTCCTTCTTTTGGTGGGGTTACTCGTCTCGTACTACAGATCTTTTGTGGAAAGATTAATCTTTCTCACTATCTGAGGATAACTGGTCCTTGGTATTATCAACGAGAGGACTTTTTGTGGACCGACATGAGGACTTTGGTGCCTGTTGTTTAAAGCGATTCCCCCTTTCATAAATTTGTTTTTTAAGTTTCAGCCTTTTAAATCCACAAGTTACGTTTTCTAATCCCCTCTAAAATACAAATAAATTTATTTAATTATTTCCTAAAGAATTTAATTATTTCTAATATTTTTTTCTACTATTAAACCAACGACAAAAAGATATTTGCAAAAACTTTAATAGAAAAAAGTGGTTTGGAAAATAGTGACTCAGTCTTCTGCCTAACTTCCTTCGTCAATAAAAACTAACTAACTGCAAAGTTTAAAAAATTTATCATCAGAAAATATAAGCGAGAAATTTTAATACTTTCTGTTTATTGCAAGATTATTTTACCACATGAAGCTTGTGCTGTAGCAAGATAAAATGTCTGACTGGGATTCGAACCCGGGACCCTCAGGATGAAAGGTCGAGACGCTACCACTCTGCTATGGTGATCACAGATTAGTCACAATCTTCACCTACCTCAGATTATTATCAGTAGTTCATTTACCCCGTAATATACTACTTAGAAGTTCTTAATAAATATTATTATTTAAATGTTTTTTATTATTTACAGTTGTAAAAGCCCTACAACGTAGAAGAAACGAGATAAGTTTTAAAAGATTACATTTTGTAATAAAACACTTCCTCTTCTGTAACAAGATAAGAGCATAATCCTTTTTCTCTACTAACATAACAATTGCCTACATTTAAATGTATATTAAAACAAAACTTGAACAAGTAGGCGTAGGTTCATAATTACAGGTTTTATCGTACTGTTTCAAATATGTAAATAAGATTAGATTGGAATATACGTTTTTTGAAACAGACACTAGATTTAAGTAAATATAAGTATTATAAAGCTTATAACATTAAAACAAGTTATAATTTTAAAAAAAAGTCATAAAAAAATAATAAACGCGGATTATAGTACAGTTGTTTCTTTTTTTTAACTTATATCCAAACACAGGTGTGTCCCGTTTAAGTTAGACTAAAAATTTAAGCCATCCATATTTATTACAGTAAATGTCAACCGCATAGTTAAAAATACTTTAGTCCGTACGTATTGTATTTTAAATTTGAAATATGACTACGACTTATGCTACACTACTAGCATAGAGTAATAAAAACATACCCACATATACGCATGACGAATGGGCGTGAAATAGGTTTGCACGATTAAAAATAAATTATATTTATTCAGTAAGTAAAACAGGTTTATTAATGTAATAAAATTACAATAATAGGTTAACTAATGAAGCTTACATAAGGTATTAAGTGAACAAAAAATGAAAATAGGATAATTTGGGGCATATACACAAATTAAATCTTTAAGATTCGACGATCATGTTGATGACAGAATTAATTTTTAGATAAGTTAAAGAAAATTTAAAAAGGTTTTTAATTTTTTTTAAATTTCGACTTTTTAAAATTTTCATAAATTAAAAAAATTTCCATCTTGGTATTTTAAAACCTAAAAATAACCTCAAATATCACTGTATAAACCAAACCATTTTTTGTTTAAAAAATTTTCAGTTTATATTATCTGGAAAAACACTACCAGTAAAAATCTTTTCTTAAAAATGTCAAAATAAAAAATTGTGCATTCCGTTACAAGTAGTAGTAGGTAACGGTAGTAGTTACAAGTGTAGGTAAGAATCGAAATAAAATATATATTTTTTTGAAATCGTTTGAAAAATTAGAGAATTAAATAAAAACAACCAGCAATTTTCTTCTCTCAATAAAATATGTTTATATTTCCTTCAAGTAGCACAACCTTGGTATTTGTGCAAAAATAAAAGCTCTCTCACTCTGTCTGTCTCTTTTACTCTCTCTCTCTCTCTCTATGTGTGTGTGTGTGTGTGTGTGTGTGTGTGTGTGTGTGTGTGTGTGTGTGTGTGTGTGTGTGTGTGTGTGTGTGTGTGAAAGCAATAGTGAGACAAAACATAAAAATAACAAACTTTGGTCTACGAAAACCAGCTAACATCTGTGTCAATTCTTTTTCAATTGAATTAATTTTAAAGATAAGTAACTCAATCTTTACAATCGCCAACGCCAATCGTCTATATCTCGGCGGCCCCGAATCGCGCAACAAGTACCTGGGTGTAAAAGTCATTACATAACATCGTACTGCACCTAGATTAGGATATTTTATAACGGAGGAACTGCGTACCGTTTACCTGTGTTAAATAAATACTAATTTACTTAATGCTATAATAATGCGAAAACACCAATTAAAAAAAAAACTGATGTGCACAACACATGACTTCCTTGTACACCTATAAATTACATTTACACATATTTTTAACTGAAAAGTACATAAGATTTTATTTTATTAAAAAATTCTTTTCATATTTTTTGTTATTGAATTATTATTATTCATCGTAAAATTTTTTTACAATGCGAGGTCAGTATATTAAATCAATATATTTAAATTTAAAAAAAAAGAAAGGAGATGAAGTCTGATTCGAACTTAAGTGCCTTATCCAAACAATACATTAATTAAAATTTGATTTGGCTATAATTCTAGAACCAATGAAAATAAGTATCACTTATATATCGTTGAAAAGCTTTCAATGAACGCTTATTACTGCAGTTAAGATCCAAATTTCTTTGGCTTTTGTTTTTTTTTTTAAGACACTTCTGGTTCAGTCAATTGGAATTAAAAGGGGAGGTGTACAACTAGGTGTTACAACAGTCCTAAATCCAAAATTTCAACATCCTTCGACTAATCGTTTTTGAGTTGTGCGCGATACATACATACGTAAGTACAGACGTCAGCCGAAACTAGTCAAAATGGATTCAAGGATGGTTTAAATAAATATTTCCGTTGAAATCTGAAATTTTTGCGATCACAATAATTCCTTTTCGTACAAGGAATAATTTCGTACAAGGAAGTAAAGACTAAATACTTTGATTAATACTAAATTATAACAAACGAAAAATTTTTACTTATATAATTTCAGATCCAAATATAAGTTATACCTTAAAAATTATTTATTAAAAATTTCACAAACTATAGTCTGCCCATTTCATAATAATTATTTTGTTTTATAAGAATTTCGACGTCTGGTTAAAGGATCCTTAATTTTAACGTTCGTTAACAATTTTAAATTTGATGTAAGTACCTACTAGAAATTCTAAATGAATATTTACAAAATTTTTTAAACGTGGGTGGCTTTATCAAATTTCGGTCAAATCATGGTGAAACATTTTTCAGCAATTTGTTGTTCTTTCTAAACTAGCTCCAAAACCGGCCCATTTAGGTGTTTAGAAACAATGCTTTTCCGATACGGATGAATTTTGAAACTTAAAAAAATAAAAATATTTTTACATTTAATAACGAATTAATGATTGCGCTATTCTTTTTTCTACAGGTGCAACTAGCATGAGCTAAAATCGATAAGCGCAGTTCGTGAACGCCCCTCTAATAACTTTGTGGTTATTTAAAATAAATTAAGGAATTTATTGTTAATACTTCTAACATTGATGTTTTCAGCATCACCGATATAAATTCTCGATATTAAATTATGTAAAGCTTGATGCAAAGATTTAACACACTCCAAAAAGGTTTAAAGTATGTATCATTAATAAATGAAAAACTGTTCATAAGTTTACGATTATTAAATAGATTTAATGGTCACAGATGATGAGTTTGACTTTTTAAACTCGATCTGTAATAATTTTTTAAGGTATAATAATACTTCCTAAAAGAGTAACCAGTTATAAAAACAGTAGAAACAGGCGTATCGATTTTTGTTTTGTTTGAGAAACGTTTTAAAAGTATTGTACCGCTATACATACATAAATGATGCCTTTCTTTTCTGATGTTATTAACCAACTTTAAAAGAATGAATAAATGACCTACATTTCCTAGAATGATAGACTAGATTCTTTTTACTTGTTACTAAGAGTATTTATATATATAAAATGTAGGTAATAAACGTAATACAGAATACGCATAGAAACCTACGACCTGCATTTATACATCATACAATTACGAAATATTCATTCAGTATCGCAAAAGAATCTACACTATTAAATAATGTACTTTATTAAATGAAGCTTGTAAAATCAATTGTATAAATCAGATTTCCACTAACCAACAATTTAAAAAGTATCCTAGTACTTTCGGAGCTGTTACTTCATCTTCAGGGATGTTAATTTAAATTCAAATCAATAATCGTTTTTAACATTAAACTGTTATGTTTATAATAGTCGGTCGTCAAGAATAAAATGAATTTGTAAGTCAATAAGACAGTAACGTCATGTTTATAAGATGTTTGTGACTGTTATAATTAGCTTAGTAAATTGCAAAATCAGTTAAAATAATCTTCGAAGTTTATTTCAACTACCATAAAATACTTACTAAAAATTGTCTACATTCAAAATTTAACTTATCTACGTTTATTTTTTGTTTAACAGCATTACTACTCATAACGAAATGCAAACCACATTTTAATGACTATTTATTAGTTTGGACATTTCTCTAGTAACGCATTATAAAATAATTATTTCTTTTACACACGTTAGTATGATTAAATAATATTCCTAGGGTTAAATATGACGGAATTTAATTGAAAAAAAAAAAAAAAAAAACAGGAGTAAATAATGAGATAATATCCTAAGTATACAAAGTTTTAAGTTATAATTCTGATTATATTATCTTCCAAAAAAACTGAATATCTTGATATTAAATTAAATTACGTAGGCGATTGTGTTCTCTCTTGTTTCATATATGGATTGTTAGGGAAAATGGTCAGGAGACAGTATAAAAGTGCTGTATACCGCTATACATACAACTACGTAATAGATAGCGTTAAATATAACTCCGACCTGACCTCGAACTGTCACCCTTCTGTACGGGAACGCAAACAATTTATATTATTTTTAACTTTTTTTTTTTTTGTTATAATAATTATATTATTTTTTAACTTTTTTTATCAGTCCTAACACACAGGTTGCATTGAACTTGAACTTTTTAACTTAGGATTAAAAATTTAGTTTGGAATATCATTGAATAGTCTATTGAACTATTCATAAAATATATATTTTTTAAAGACAACTGAGCTATCATGATCCAAATAAATTACAATACTTGACCGTAATTTAATATAAAAAAATCGTATAAGTTAGTAGGCTACATAAATGATTAGCTTCAAGGAAATAACGGAATATTTTATCATTAAAAAACATGATATTAAATAAATCAGTTTTGGTACATTAACTCTGTATATATTCTCTACTCCTTTCGATGTAAAAAATAAATAATAAAAAAATCTACTTAAAAATGCCTATAATAATTGTAACATTAAAAAAGCGTAATTTTTGTTGAAAAATAATAAAAATAAAATTATTCTAGTAGCCAAGGATTTTCCAAGGAGTTACTGAGAACTTTATTCATATAATATCTTTAGTAATAATTAAGCATAATTTCTTGCCATTAAAATTCATACTTCAAAATTAGCTACTTTGATGTAGTTGTTAAAAAGTTATTCTGGTTTTACATACTATACGTTGACGCTTTCGCTATACATAACAGCATTAATCCAGAACAGCCAACTATGTAAATTCTTACTAGAACATGAAGCACAATAAATAGACTGGATCTAATGATTGATCGCTTTTTACGATATGGTTATACTAAAAAACTTTCTCAAATAAATGTTAACACACGTCCTATTACATATTTCAGTATCAATAGTATAAAACTTTTGTTTACATATATTTTCTTTATGTTTTAATTATTAGTAATTACATAATTATATATTTTATACCGTACTGCAGGTCAAACCGTTAAATGTTTTAAGTAAAATATAATTTTATTGCTTAAAATTACCATGTAATATTTTTATTTTATTACATTAATTACTGCAATAAACTTACATGTTTTCTTTAATATCTTCAACAGGATATACTCGTACTTTCTAAAAGATGACAAAGATAATTTCCAGGTATAACCAGGTATATTTATGAATCACCTTTTCCAGTACAACTATCCTTTTTTTACCTTGAGTAAACTACCATGATGAAGCAAACATATATATCGTCCCCACCATGCTAAAGTAACGAATGTGAAAAAGTCAACTTTTCAGGAGAGCTAAGCAACAGTTTCAATGTTAAATTTTAAGTAGGATTGCACATTCGTAAAAGTGAAAAGGTTTAAACTTAGCCTTCCTAAAAGAGATACGCGTTGGATGATTTACAAGATGCAGGATGTTCAGGTTAATCGTAAACTGACGAATCTGCAAAATACGATTTTTCACATTTGTTACTTTAGCATGGTATTGACGATATATATATAAATGAACTTTTTCGTACCTCAAAAACTCTGAACGAGTTTTTAAGGTACAAAAATGGATTGGTCACATCATTATCTGACGCCCATTAGTACGAATCGTGTAGATCTATATTTAGAAGATTAGATACGTTAAATTATCCTTGTATTTATGTTTATGAATGAGCAATTTTCGCTCAAAAGCATGGTCACTTGTTCTTAAAAAAAGTAACAATAACGTTTACCAAACAAGACAACGGAACTGTTTTCGTATAATTCAACACGAAACTTCGGTTTACGAGACAAGCCCTTATTGTGCTACGTTGCAATTTTAAATAGATTTTTCAAGCCGCTTGAAAAATCTTCCCACTAGTTTATTTAAAGAAACAATTAAAAAGATTTTCTTTTAAGAGAAAAATATTATTCTGTTCGGAAATTTTTAAATAAAACTAACTGAAAACAAATTTAAGAATTCGCTTTGTACATTCTGTTCAACGTGTAAAAAATATGAAAAATATGTATATGTATGTAAATGTAGAAAAATATGTATTTGAATAATTTTCAATAGTGGCTTTTGAATTATGAATTAATTATTTTACAGTAATTATATATATTTAATATACTTATCTTAACATTATTTCTATTTTTTATCTTATAATTTGTTCTTTTATTTATTATTTATCTTATACTGACGTGATCTATATAATTTATTTTTACGTACCGAGCAGAATAAATATTTATTTATATATTATGAGATTTAAAGATATTACCCGGGAAATGGGATTTCATAGAATCTTTCCGAATAAAGACTATCCGTAAACATGTAAATAAATATGTAAACATTTCCTTTTTTTTAAATTACCTAACCATAAAAATTTATATTTTCTAAAATATAAAATAATCTGCTGGTGTTAGTACAACACTTTCTCTTTCTAACTTAGTAATAAAAAAAACGCCGAATTTTCACGTTTTTTTAAACTAATTGTTATTAGTTTATTATTCCACCTTAAAACTGTGCATTCAAATGATTATCTAAATAGCATGCTTCATTTTGTTTTCTAAATAAATATTAATTGCTTTTTTTTTACAATAATGTACAATTGTATGGTTGCTGAATAACATTCGTTTACTGTTCATTCTCCCATACTGAGAAATTATTGATAAAAAAACAGTGATAACAGGAACAACAAAATTAAGTTTAGCTGGAAATAGACGAAATGGGAGACGGATATACTGCAAGGGATTTGCCTAAGGACAATTAACCGTATGATAAGAAAATAAATAAATTACCTTCTTTAAATTTAAAAATTCAAATAAAATCTTACCTGTTATTTTTGTTAAAATTATTTTTAAACTTTATTGACAGTTGTAATACAAATATTTAATAACATACCGTAACTATAAAACTAACCAATATGTAATTATTATCTCTTTTATCAAAGATAAAAGCAAGAAAACGTAAATTATGGTCTATAATGATGGTCCCTGGCGGATTGGTAATGTTTCAACCTTTTATTGAAAGGTCCTGGGTTCGAATCCCGGCCAAATATGACATTTTTCATGCGCTAAAAAACTCCATATTTCTCGTACAAGCTTTCATAGCTTTTGTGTAATTCATCACCAAAAAATAAATAAAATAGCTACTACCTTGAAATTATAATTTTTATTTTGGCAGTATTGCTAATATTTGTTTTATTTTGAACCCGCTTTTCTTTAGCTTACTTTCGTTCCACGATTAGCGAGTGGTTAACGGATAGTACACATGAGCAGAAGGTGGAGAGTATAGTACACATCCGCAATAGGTTTTGTGATGAATTATCTGTGTAGTAGATCAACCAACGTAACGCTTCATCCTTGTACGAAATATCGAAAACCCCCGTATTATATTTACTCACGTAAATATTTAATCATCGTACTAATAAAAAAATATAACATAACAAAATATTTTTTAAAAAAATTGATAACCCAGTAAACACAAAAAGAAGATAATTTTGTTTTCAACAAAATAATACGTATGTATAAAAAAATTGTCTATTTTCGCAAGACCACAATGAAAAGCATGGGGCGCGCTTTCATATTCAATAACTACATTAATTCTTTAAATATGACAATGGTTTTAAAGGTAAATGGAAGTGACAGCTTTAATATACAATATCTCTTTTGATGAACTAAAAGTTAAGATGTAAAATAAAACTGAAGTCGCATCCCATGCTTTTCATTATGGCTTGCGAAAATAAACAACTTTATAAGTATTATTTTGTTGAAAACAAAATTATCTTCTATTTATGTTTACTGAGTATTCCTTTTTTTATAGATTTTCTTAACAGCATATCTTTAAAAGTTTTTTTAATTTATAAATTTCCTTTACCTTAAAATAAAAATTCTTCTTACATCAGTTTAATTGTAATTTTATCTTTATTTTCAGTTTTAAAAACATCTTATACATAATGAAAAGAAATTTAAGTATAATTCTATTTTGAAATAGAATCTTTTTTTTTATTGTCTTTAAACAGTATTTTTTTCTCTTATAGAGTATAATTTATTGTTTTTATATTAAATATAAATTACACTGAAGGTTTTTGTGTAGCTCACAGTAGCAACCTTATCACGCTTATCCAAATTTTGAGAAGCAGATTGAATGTGGACTATATTCAAAAGTTCGATTCTACAAGAGGCCGTGATGAAATTATGAGCCATAAACTGCTATATTTTATTACCAGTCAAATTTAGTTGGATGGTTTTTATTTATTTTTCTTTTAATACAAGTAATAACTTGTAAATTTATATCATATATTACGTCATACTTGGCTGTAAAGATTTATGAACGTAATAATCGGTCATATTTCAATGAAATTATTAAACATATTTTTTGGAAATAAATTTGATATTAGTTTAGGATGATAAATCATGCATATGGCCAATATTTATTATATACATAATAATTTATTTAAAAACAGAGTTAAAAAAGGGGTCTCCTTTTTTATCTCTCTAATTAATATAATTATTAATTTTTACATGGAAAATTTAGTAACTGTCAATAAAATGAGGGTAAAGATTAATCAATAGCTAATAAGTCTGTTGTTTGTAATACGATAAAAACTGATATATTTATTTACTAGACCTCTAAGAGATACATAAATTATATAAAGAAAATATATCATCTTTTCATTTTTAAATGCATTAAAGCCCTACATAAATCAACCATTTAATAAAATTTAATGGGACATATTTATAACAGAACGCTAATGAGACATCCATCTGTAGATACATATGTGAAATATTTTCAGAGAACTGCGCAATTTTCATGCTGATTAGATAACAGCTTCTATCAAAATAATTTGATAGCTAAATGAATAACATAAAAAGAAAAAATAATTACAATCAAAAACCAATAGCGTTCATAAATAAAAATAATTACAACGAAAAACCGACAGCGTTCATAAATAATAATAATTATAAAATAAAATAATTTACATGATTTCATATAATTAACAAAAGAAACAATCATAAACATGTTTAATATTTATTGTTTTTAATATAAATCTTGGTTGTTGTAATATAACGAAAAAAGATGTTGAATCATACACTGATAGAAATTACCTCTCAAGTGTTATATACGATACGTTTTTTTACATACAGTAATAACATCAGAAAAGTAAGTTTTATCTATGACATGAAGTTCGTCGTTATCTTCTTATAAGAAAAACTGTATGGAATTATTGTGCATTATAATTATATTTCTATTTTATAAACTAATAAAAATAAACTGTTATAATTAGAAAAAAAAAGAAGTGCAAGTGTACAAATTAATAAAAAAAACATTACATAATCATGAACACGGCATAAATAAATTACTTATTTTCTTATATGTATTTTCATAATTAAAATATACATAATCCAGGACGGAAAAGTGTAGGCCTGGTTTCAACAAATTTTGAATGTTGTTCGTTATTCCCCCTTCCACTTAGCCAAACAAATCATCGAAAATCATATATATTTCTATGGTTAATCTACTTGTATTAATGGTAATTAATTACGATATAAAACTATTAAATAATTACATCAACAATTACTAGACTTAACTATTTTATACCGATAACGCACGTATTATATTAAGATAAACTAAAAAACAATAAACGACGCTGTTTGACAATTTGTTAATTTAAATGGAAATGTAGGGATGTCAGTAGATAAAAATATGATTAATGGAAAGGAAATAGTACAATTAAATAAAATCATTAGTAAATGCTGTTTTAATGTACAGAATGTTCAACTTAAAAGATGTCCCATCACTCAGTAGTTTAAACTAAATGAATAATTTTGTTAAAATGCTTATATTGGTGGTATGGGTAAAATAATATGGAAAATGTGGGTACGAAAGGAGCTGGAGTGAGGAGGACGTTATTGCCTGCACATTTGAGTACTGCAAGTCTGTTTCAAGCATTGACTTTTGAACAAACAAGGTTATGTAATCGCGTGTTGTTTGCTAAAATGCAGTGACGTGTTAAAACACTTAAAAAATAATTGTTTATAGGAGCAATCCACACACCCTACAGGAATCAAAAGACAAATATTACCAATACCATCCAGAGTACAGCTAACAAGAGTAACCACGAACATGGTAAAACGTGCTGACAAGTGCTTAAAAGTGGATGGAAATAATTTCCAACACCTTATGTAAATTATTATGTAAGAATTTACCAATAAACTATTATTTATAGACTAAACTAAGTGATAAGGACTCTTTTCAGTTGAACGCCCTGTATTTTACATACTACTGTTTAATATAAAAAATTGTATTAAAGATATCTTTAATATGCATAGAAGATATGTAAATTTAATAACTGATTTAGAATTAAAACGTTGTTACTTTGATTTTTTTCTGGGTAAAGAATAAACTCGTTTATTTTACAGTAAAATCTTCAGAAAATGTAAACATCCACCTGAATTTATACTTGAATCTTCTAGTAAATAAATAAGTAAAACAAGAAAAAAAATTGTGAAAATCTTATTAGGTAAACTGCAAATTCATTTTTAAAGAAAGTTATTTTATGGTATAAAATAGAGATTATCAGATACAAATCAAGATTGATCATAGATATGGCAACACTAAGTGATTTTTTTTTTACAATAAGAAGAATACGGATCCTTTAATATAAAGAAGAATATTTATGTTTTCAAGTATTCATGTATTAAATACATACTTTTTCTTAACCATGAAAAAAAATTAATATAAAAATATTAAAAAGAAATTCACGGATTATTTTTCACTTACTGGAAAGATATTTGCAATGTGATAAATAACACTGCATGTTGTAACTCAGCAGGCTTCATCAGATACATCCCACATTGTGGTTAACAACACCTGTGTCATACATTCATTTCACATAATTATATGCGTAGAAAGAAGTCTGTGTTCTACTTAACCAAGCCTGATGTTATCTGAATACGTGTATGGATAATAGACATACAGATGGCCTACTATTCTATTTGCATATTAGTCGTTAGATACGCAATTACGTTTTTATTTAAATTATATTTATTTTTTTATCATTATTATTGAAATTGTACACAAATAATTAATATATTCGTAATTTAAAGAAAATAGACGTTACTTCATTAAACAATAGATATCAAGTGCTATTGTCAGTTTTGAAATGTGTTATCTGTGTAGCTTATCTAAAAAGAGAAAAGTGAATAGACACAGTTTTTTTAATTTCAAGTCAGTTCTGAAAAGTTCCTTTCACTTAACCCTGAAATTATATGAAAGGTTTTCAGCTGAAGTATACACTGTTCCACCTGGAGATTCTGAAGGACCAGATGAAAAAAAGAAATCGATTTCTAACAGAACATCAGTGGGATTTGAGAAGAGTAAGAAATACTATGGAGTTGATCAAGAGTAACACTTTATTTAAATATAACGTTATGCACAAACTAATGTAAGGAATTATTTTTGCAACAAATTTCATTGAAATAATGAATCTGTGGTTTGTATCTAATAGAAATCCCTTATTAATAATTAATGACATAAAAAGCTGTCGAGGAAAAGTTTAATTAAGTGAAAACTGAAGATCGCCATTTATGAATATGGCAGATCAATTTCCTGAGCCAATTTTCTTCTCCAGAAAAATCAAATTTTCTTTTAAAGAGAATACTAAAATGCTCTATTCGGCCAGAAAAATTATTGGAAAGCTAAGGGACAAGAAAAACAGATTCTCGACAGCGACTTAGTTTTCCTAATGGAACATCTTTTCACTTATCCCCGAAATTATATAAAAGGTGCAAATTTTCAACTGAATTATATACTACTTCTCCAGGAGATTATAAAGGAAAGTGAAGGGATAAAAAAAGAAAATTAGTTTTTAAATTTAATTATATAAAAAATTTTTGTTGGCACAGTTTAGCAAATGTCTTTTACCAAAACCGTTCCTCCATTCGGTTTACATCAACACGCACGCTCTCAGAAATGTACAGTTGGACAAAGATGTGTTGAGGTGCTAAAGGGATAAACGCTTGCCTCTCCATTGAATGATCAAGTTCTATATGTAACATGAACAATTTAAGGCTTCTTTTTTTTTTTATTTGACTACTCTATCTCTGAATTTGTAAAGTTTTACTTAAAAACACAATCTGAGTTGGAAACTTAGGATATAAAATAAATACATTTACATTTTGTTTGAAGAAATGATACACAATCACCAATTAAATAACGCTGCATCATACTTCTGGAAGGTTGGATAATAATACAGTTCACATATGCGCCGATCACTAAAATAGAAAATCCATCAAAAGAAGTATTCAGAGGTACATCTTTAAGTACGATCCAGAAAACAGGAATCTAAATAATATTTAATAATGTGGTTATACTGAGATACTGAATTCTATTTCCATTCTTTGGTACTCTTAGCCCTATTTCAAACGATTTAAAAAATTAAAATTAGTTTATAAATTGTATTTAAGTATCAACATAAAAACACGATAATGATCGAGCGTGGCAAACTCATAATAATAAACAACCTGATCTATTTTGTAATAAATGTTGATATGGCAAAAGATAATTCTGCCATATTAATTCACTTTTTTAATATGTTTGTTTGAATAACAAAATATTTGGTACAATTCAAAAAATTCCGGACAAGAAATAATGTTTCTTGAAACCACAACGGAAGAAATTTAACTAAAAAGAAAGAAAAAAAAATGGAGATTTTAACTAAAACAATAATTTTAGTTTTTAATCCCAATATTAAACTGTCATCATGCTGATGATTATTACTCTCATCAGCAACATCATTTTCAATTTAATGGCTAACCATTTTACTATTAACATGGAGGGGGGGGGGAAGGCAAGACAATGATCTGCAAAGTTTTGATAAGATTTTCTCAGTACTTCTTTAATTGGAGATATAATATCCAAGGTAAAATTTTTGTTTTCATTCAATATTATTTAATATAGAATACATATGAAGATTATAATGAATTGTAAATATGTGCATAACCATAATCAATAAAAATACAGATATAAAGATTATAATTGAATTGTATATATGTGCATATTCACAATCAATATATTGATAATTTAAAACGGAGTTAGATATACAAATTAAAAAAAATGATTGCCAAAATAGAATATGAACACATAATATAATGCAATTTGATTTTCTTCTTTGATTATAAATCATTGATCTACGCTGACATTGTTGTAGGTTAAGTTATAAGTTTGTTCATTCATTGTTTTCGAACGAACAATCGAATATCGTTCATTCTCTTACCCCCTTTCATCTTTTAACAATAATATTTTACTTTACATTCATCTTTCTTACACTCATGCACTTATTTTACAGTACTATCTCACTTTATCTTTTCTTTTCCATTCAATACATTCTCTGCTTTCTCTTAGTATCGTGTGCGTGTCTATTGTATTTATTGTATTGTAATATAACAGAGAAAAGGTCAATATATCGAACAAAAAAGTGAACTCAATTAAAGAACGACTTTTTTATATAAGTTTGGTTAAGAAAATAACACATATCTATGATTTATACGGTTAAAATAATATACACCTTCTCTCATATCACTTGTGTTCATAAATTAGGATTAATTAATAAAAAAAAAAAAAACAATTTACTCAAGTTAAAGCCAGTAAATTAGTATAGTAAAAAATCTTTCTCATAAAATGTCCCATACAGCAAGATTCTGCCAGTCTCCTGTTACACATCTACATTAATATTATTCATTCATTTATAAATTTTAAGGATGAATTTCCTCTTGCAACGTAATAATTCAGTTCAACGATTTTCGCATAGTGTTTATTGGTAGTTATTACAATGACAAATAGATTCAGGAGTGGATATCCCGTATTCCCAAATTAAAGAAATGTTTCACCAGGTTTCTGTCCTATTAAATACTTTGTATAATTAACAGGAAAATTTTTTATAATAGTAACAATTTAAATAAGCTGAAAGTGTAATTATTTTGTGCAAGATTAAACCGACAAAAATAGTCATACTCGTTTAATGTTACCTCTTATAACGAAGCCTCGATATAAATAAGTCCATAATTAATCATTTTTTTGGTTATATTTAAAATCTTATTTTATGAAAAAATTTTTAAAGGAAATTTTTCTGAAGATAAGATAATGTAGACCAATGAAATTTAAACAAACACATTATTTATTAGTTGAAAATATAAATGAATGAACATAATTTAACATATTAAACTTTATATGCATTTTAGAAACACAAATTAATTATTGATGTCACTCAACAGCTGAAGATTTAGAAAATTTAGTAACAAAAAAAAATGACGAAATTTGTCCGGTAGATGAAGTTCCTACTGAAAAAATATTAACAAAAAATTTGAATGATGTAGAAAACATATAAAAAAAAATTGCGAAAATAACCCAGATTTACGAAGAAATGTTATTATAAAAAAATCAATATTAAACGCGATAAGTCCGTACAAGGAATTAATAAAATGAAAGAAAAAAGGAGTGTATACAATCAACTTTAGAGTGACGGCTCGCGTATAGGCACTGTGGAACTGCAGCACCGCCTATTTCCAATTGATATCGATGAAATTTAATATAATGAGTCCTTTTTTCTTTCTTTCTTTAAACTTGTACAATATAATCCTTAAGCTTAATATGAGTAACCACCCCCCCCCCCCCAGTTTATGAAAAATATACAAAACTCTTTGTGGAATTGTGCGCTTCACAGTTTCATTGGCGGGGCGTTTGGTTGTTGTGCACATGTGCGCATAGGAAGCTGCACGCGAGGGAGAGAGAGCACTGTCGCTCCCGCAGTGCCGACTCTGTCGTGCTAGTGGAAGGTAGTTTTTTTTTTTGCTCTGGGTGTGTACGGAACGTTCCTTGTTCGTACCCTTTTCTAGTTTAGTCGGAGGAACGAATATGAAAGAGGTTTAGTTGTTTTATCAGTAGTGAACAGAAAATGGCGAAAAGCAAGGGCTGGTTGATTGCCAAATCTGTCCTAGAACAATCTGGAAGGGAGAAAGTGAAGGTAATTAATAAAATCTAATTATGTATTTGTTTCTGTGTAAATAGAAACTTAAATTAAGCATCGTTGGATCATGTTTTTAAGCGGATATTTTATTAAGTTATTATCTAATAATACTAAAAAATATTATCTGCACTGACATTTTATTATTTATTCGGTTAAATCGAATACGGGTTTTAAGCACATTGTGTTTAAAAATCGTGTACCATATTTTTGAATGTGATAAAAGTGTAGAATTAGATTATTATCCTCATTCTTGCTATTCTATTTGATTCATTTTTTTCAGTTCTTTTATTTTATAGAAAACTTTAACCATGACCTTGAAAAGACTAGAAAAAAAATTTTCTGGAGCAGCACCCCCACTAATTTTAGCTACGAGCCGTCACTGACTTTAGATTCATGTTTTCAAAAGCTCTAATTGTACAATTATAAAAAACTGATCATTTTACAATAAATAACACTGTTCCTAAATAAGTATGTGATTATTCGTGCTGCAAATGTATTTTTTTAAAATAAAAATACAAAAAAAAATTGTTATTGATCAAAATAAATATTTTTAATGTATTAAAGATTTATTGAATAAAAATTATTTTCCTTAAAGATTATACACATACACATATATATTTTATTTATCAAGGAATTTATCCCTATCCTGATCATAGTATATTTCTCTGATAAAGAAGTTTCGTTTAACGAAACTGATTTCATGAAACGTATCCTCTTCGTCTAACAAGGTATGACTGTATTTTGTTGAGTTTGGTTTTGAAGTAAAAAAAATTCTTTAAAACCTCCATATACGTGGTTTTATCGTTAGGTATGCCATTCACGATAACGATTGTAGAATGTAAAAACACCTATGCAATAAATCCTTCAGATCTAAAGATTTACAATTCAAAACTTTGATTATAAAGACACCACAATGAATTAATATAAAATAATTGTTTTTACATTAATTTAATGTTTTTCTTAAATAAATTATTCTGTATAATATAAGAAAGATTATGCCAAGACGTAGTAGTAAACAAACAGTAGTTAAAACAATACTAGGCCATGGCCAGGTTAAAGTTGAATCTTCGTCACCTCTAGCAAAGTAATCAACCTATGATCCTCAAGGGTTTATATCAATTATCTATCATTTAATTGTACTGAAAACAAAAAAACAAAAAACTAATCGTATTGAATTACTAATTATGACCGTGATAAAATACAGCGCAACTATATATATTACGTAATAAAAATAATTCGTCGCAGTTTATTTCATTATTTTGTGATAACGTTTATATGATTAAGTTAAATTACATCACAATACTAAGTAAGAATTAAATTAGTCACTATAAAAAGAAGGTTAAAATATTTTAATATCAAATGCTTAAAATGTTAACCGTAATGACAAAACATTTTACAATTTAAAAATTCCTGCGAATGATGTAATATACGTAAAATTAATCGCATTAAAAATCAATGGTAAAAAGAGTACTAAACATTTTTGTAATAATTAGAGTAACATATTTAATAAAATTGTATATTTGAATTCAATTCGATGAACTTATTATTTTTAATTAAAAACAAAAATTCCAAAATTTTAAAAATGAGCCGGTAGTATGACAAGTCTGAAATCTTCAGAATAGTTTTATTTAACAGGATCCGTAAAAAGCTGTTTTCCTGAAATAGGTTCACAAACGCTGTGTTACATTCTCGGTTTAGCAGGATAGAGAATCCAATTTTTTTAAATATTCGGGATACGGAGGAATATAATTTTTTGTTAAAATTAATTTCTAACAGGCACCCTACGTGTCTTAAATATTTAGTTTTCATATAGAAATGGAAGCGTTTGACTATCGCTCGCTTCACTATGAATTAATTATTATAATCCTCCAAATGGTAACGTATGCACAACTTTTCCGAATTTATTATTGATAAAAATCAGATAAAATAAAAAGGATTATAGGATTCCTGTAACCTTTATAGGAATAAAGGTTATTTTATATTCATGAACTACTGTCTATAAAAGAGAATCTGAATATTCCATTGCATTTAACCCTTTTTACGTGAATATGTTCCCCTGATTATCTATAAACTCAAATAGAATCAAAATTTGACTTATTAATTTTCTGCGACATTTTCATCAGAGTTTCTATTAGATTAAAACCTACTTGCCGTTTTTGAGAAATTTAACTTAAATGGTGCCCAAGTTAAATAAGAACGTCTTTAATTAATAACATACATAATTTAAAAATTCTGCTTTCATTATGGTTAGAAATGAACGAAGATATATGTCAGAGCTAAACACTTCTTGCGTTTCGATGGGTTAGGAATTCCGTTGTGCGACAGTATGTTTAGCTTATGGAAGAAAGGAACGAGAAACTACTTTATATTTTTCGTAGTAATCTCGGTATGGAATACTTGTTATGTTGAAGATGTTTATTTTTATGTTGTTATGTTTTAGAAATTATTTTTTTTCTCATGTCAAGTCGCCTTCAACAGTTTTATTTATAGCATCTAAAATATACGACTCAAGTTTTATTGAGATGAGCCCGTATGGTCTTCTCTACCACTTTGTACATCTGACAGTAATTTAAAGGAAGATTCATACTATAAAAAAATTATAGATAGCAGTATCTAAAAAGAAAAGAGGTAGATGGTAGACTACTTTAGCTTGCAAAGTACAGCTTCTGATGATCAACTTCAAAAAGTTGATTCTATGCAAATACCGGTTCCGTTAAGCCTGTGCTCCTTCTTGGAGAAGTTCAACTTTTATTAAGGTTTATTTTTATACTGTAAATAAGCTTTTAAAATAAATAAAAACATTTGAATAATTTTAACAGTTTATACATAAAACTAAAAAATACAATTTGTAAAAATTGTAACTATAACCTCGTCTGCGGTGGCTGAAAAATATGCGAGATAAAAAGAACTTAAAGACAAAAGAAGGAAAATATTTTAATATGTAGCGAACATCAAGGTTAATGTAATCATGAAAAAGGGGTTTAAAAGTGGTTTACCAGCATCTTGTTCACTCATTTTTTAAGTAAATAAATAAATGTGCAGGTAAGCAGCCGTAATTGTTATAAATCAATCAGCCAAGGGCAAACAAGCCCAGTTGGTTGATTATATTAGAATTATACCTGAAATAATTTATAAACAATAAAAAATTAAAGGATCTCAAAATGATGAAAGGATAAACTAAGAAATCCATCATTACCCGTTAATTATTATATTAATTTATCATACGAAAAAAGTTATTTAATAAAAATTAAAATAAATTTAAATATTCAATAAAATTTCTAAATAAAAACAAAATCAACAGGTAAAAGCTTTTTTAATATAATAATACAGAATAACTGAAATTATTTCTCTTCAGTGAAAAAACAGATGTAATACGGTATGGTTTATAAAAAAAGAATTGAACAATATGGAAATGTAGTAATGTAGAGAATTTAATAAAAAGTAATATAAAAAGACAAATAAGAACTTACTTGGCTTTAGGTTTTTGAACATTTTTTTAAGCTATTCATTTGACTGTCTTCATTCTTTCATGGATTTTCCTATTTCTTAGTAACAAATTCAACCAACAAAGTTAAAATAACTTTCAGAGCTTCCTTCCGTCTTTCTTTATTTTCAGTTCTGAATTAAAAAAGGGATAGCATCTTATAGAGCTGTACTAAAAAAAATATATCAATAAAAAAACTCAGAACTTCAAAAGAGAAAATATATATATATATTTTTTTTTCAAAGAGTTTCTTTCCTATTCAGAGTTCAACTTATTTTCATAAAAAAAGTTATTTTTTTATAAAGGCTTACATCTTAAAGTATTCCACTTTGAAAGACGATCCTCAATCCGTTAGATAATTTTTATATATACACATATATATTTTTTTTTCTTTTTCACGGGATTACCTTTTAGCACTGAATAAATATAAAACGTAATTTATTAACGGAATGAAAGGTAAAACGTTTAAAGCATTAATAATGTTAAAGTAACTAATTTTTTTTTAATTTCATTTAGTAAGATTTAATTCATAACGTAATTAATTTAATTTGTATTAATTTAAAAAAAAAACTCAGTGAACTTGGAATGCAAAAATGAAAAAAATACAGATTACCTTGCGCGCGCGCACACATATATATCCGTACCATAAAATGAAAAAAGTCACCAGTCAAATTAATTTTTATGAGTGACGTTTTTAATTAACATTCAGTTTTCAAAAAAAAACCCGACATTTTTCAACAGATAAATTTAATTAATTCTATATAATATATATTCATAAACATTTTATGGAAATGCAAAAAACGGAAAAAAGTGAATAATGCTAAACAAAATTAAAACTGTAATGTTAATTAATTAAAACTGTATTACCTTGAAATTATAGAATGGAACTAGGGACGTTGAAAATTGACATTAAGCATACATAGAATAATTGCCAATAAAAAATATGTAAATAAAATTAAATAATTAATTATTGTTAAATTCTTGTATAGTAATACATTTTTTCTGACTGTATAGTGGAAAGTGGATACAACGGGTGTTTTAAAGACTTTTCGAAGAAAAGTACGGTAATACTTTCAGTTACATGGTGGCAGTGTGGAGGATGAAAATTAATTTTCTATACCTATACAGATATGGGAAATACCAAAATACCATTCACTTAAATTGGGATTTCCTTTTGTATTTACACGCCTATGTATAAAAGGTTGAGGCTCGAAAATTTCCCTAACTACTACATCAATTTCATTGAAATTTAGTTATGCTGTATTAGGGTATCTGAAGTTGTGCTTGTGGAAATTTGATTAAGATTGACTGAGTAGTTTTTGAGTAGCGCTCGATTTAAGGTCGAAAATATTTAAACAGGGCCGTTCAGAAGCGCGGTTCGTTATGATGCGGCAAGTTGGAACATTGAAGTTTCTTTATCTGCGGTATCTACTGTGTTAGCAATATTAAACCACGTTAAAAAATAAATAAATAAAATTAAAACCAAATTATTTTAACGAATTGTCGGTCTTGTGCAGAAAAACGCAGATTCTTTTTGTATTGGCTTTATATTAAAATTTAAAAATAGTTTTAAAAGTGAAAATGAGTATCAATTCTTTGAAACGTATAATTTAATATTGAACAGATTCTTATTTGAAGAAAAATTTCAACAAGATTTATCAATAAAAAAAAAACATTTTAATTTAAAAATTTTATACCTTAGTTTAATAATTTTGTTTATTTGTGATACGGCGCCGATATTTAAAAAATTTATACAAGCTCAATACTTTCCAATAGTTTTACATCTCTACAGAAATTATTAAATGACTCCCAACGGTTGGTTCATTTTTCGAAGAGGTTTCGTTACAGCATATTTATTTAGGATGGGTTATGTACAATTGTACAACAATCAGTATAAACTGTTCTTATCCGGGTAAAAATTCTTCGATCTCGCAAACGATTATGGATGGGATGTGCGCTCCCTGCTCGAGGAACGCTTAAATTTTCTATAGGGTAAGTCTTACGAATGTACTTTCTCGCCTTTTCCTTATCCTTAATCCTTCTAAATCCAAACTGATGAAAAATCTCAGTGCCAACCTGGCATTGAAACACCCTGGCCTAGGAGAGAGTTGCCTATTAAATATTTTTCATTGATGGCTATACAATAAAGCTAATTAATCTAATGCTGAATTACAATGATTAATAATTTTGTTTAATTTGATTTAAAAATGATGAAAGAAATGTATACCATTCAATATTAAATAGAAAGACCGAATTCAAGAATGAATTTGAACTAACGGTGAGATTAATGCACGAGTAAATAGAACATTGTTCGAACTTTATAAACGGCAAAAGAGTTACGGTCGAACCGTGAGATTCACATTTGAAATACTTAAAAATAATTTACACAATTTAAAAATTAAGGTCAAAGAGATCTCCCATTGAGAAATTATTTCTTTGTTTATAAAATAAAATAATTTTTATTTAATAATCGACAATGATTTAATGTATTTTCCCAGAATATAAAAGGTATAACATACATGCAATTATCTGCTATAAACCTGTTTTATAAACAAGCACTCGTTTTTCTTTGTATTTTCTTCCCACTGACATCCTCATTTTTTTATAACTATTAATATAAAATTAAAAAATCGTAAAATAATTATATTTAATATAAATTACTATATTTATTCCAAGAAAAACGTGATTAATAATCGGATTAAAGACTATTTTTTTTTTAAACAGAATGAGCACGTTTTACCTCTTATATGTAATCCTAATTGAAAGATTAAGCCTAAGGCTCGACAAGAATCCTGTCTCGTGCACAGAAATTTTAAAAGACAACATTTTACTTTCTATTATTATTTTAAGGAGACAGAATTATTTTACAGTGTCTTCGGTAAATAAATAATATATATCTTTTCGCTGTTGATCATATGAACCTTTTGAGCTACAAAGCTGAAAATTCTTAGAAAACATTTGTTAGAATTTGGAGTGACTTCTAATCTTAAAAATCCTTTTAAGTGAGAAGGTGGCACTTAATTATTGCAGGTAATCTAACACAAAAATGAAATATATATATATATATATATCGGATGATTTAAAAAAGGCTTCATACTTCAAAAGCATATAACAATTTATTGAGATAACTTACAGATTCAGTTGAGGTCTCATTTCATAGAAAAACGCATCAAGTTTATCACCCAACACTTTGGTCCGATATCGCTTCCATTTGTAATGCGCCATACATCCGCCTGAAGTCGACTTCATTCCAGACTGCAGCTAGCAAGTCGGGCATTACCTGTACAGCTTCGGAATGGGAAGAGTGGTGTGGCGACCGGAAGCATCCCAAGGCGGATGTCTTCCCCTATGAGGTTGGGATGCGGCGTTAATTTGAAGTCAGCTCTAAAAGAACGGCAGGGATTAGCGGTATTATAAACCCGATCTTTAATGAAATCCCCCACAAGAAAAAATCTAGCGCGGTCAAATCTGGGAACCAAGGTGGTCGTGTGATTGGAATTTCACGACCGATCCACCGACCAGGGAATCGAATATCAAGAAAATTTCGGACTTCTAGGCGGTAGTGAGGAGGTGCCTCTTCTCGCTGATAGTAAAGGCGTTCAACTTAGTCATCATCATCAAACTAAGAAATTAGAAAAACTTGAGGCACGTTCACATAAACGGTATGTCATGATTCCATTTACGGTTACCTCGTAAATGCTGAAAAGTTTCATGAGGGTTTCGCTACCCCATATTCGGCAGTTATGAGTGTTCACTTTGCCAATGATGTGAAAAGTTGATTCATCACTAAAAATTACACTGTTTAAAAATGTATCGTTATCTCCAATTCTAACCATCGTTACCAGACAAACTGCAGCCAAGCAACCTTGTCATCTGTATGTGTTCAACCACGGTTGTATTGTGTGGTTCAAGTGCAATCGTTGATTTAATACGCGCCAAACAGTCGTTTGTTGACCCACCGGGTTGGTCTACTGATGAACGCGTCTTCGCAAATCAGCTGATTTCGAAATACAAAGTTCTAAGGCTCAAATCCTAGTAAAGGCAGTTACTTTTATACGGATATGAATACTAGATCGTGGATACTGGTCGTTGAGTTTTAAATTATCCGCACATCTCAGAAATGATCGACCTGAGACTGTACAAGACACTTCATTTACACTCATACACATCATCCTCATTCATCCTCTGAAGTAATACCTGACAGTGGTTCCGAAGGCAAAACAAAAAAATAAAAAACAGTCGTTTGTGGAATGTCAGTCTTACATGACGCACGTCGAGTTCATTTCTTCGGACTAGGTGCAAAGTTTTTATCTGAATTACTCCACAGCAGCTTCAGGGACGCGTGGGTGTCCTGGTGATTTCGTATGTTTAACAGAACAACCTATCTCGACGAAGGTTTGGTGCCAAACTGAAATTGCTGACTGCAAACCAAAACAAACAGCGAGCCCGTTCCCATGCGGTAAATTTATCCATTTTTAACAACACTGGTGGCCGAATTTGGTACCAATGAACTGGCGAGTCAAAACATGATGTGTTTTGCTGTGAAATGAGACCTCAACCGAATGTGTAAGTTATGTAAATTAATTTGCGGATGCTTTTTAAGTTGTGAAATTCTTTCTGAATCACCGGGTATAGATTAAAGCGTCCTATGATACAAACAGTCCGATCATATGTTGTAGGTGCAACTACGTGTATATTCACTAGTAAAGCATATCATTTAAGCCGATTTTAATAATCGATTTATTTATTTTTTTGAATCGATTAACAAAACTGTGTTAAAACTAAAAAGTAGCTGTATTATGACTGCACATTCCAAAAATATAAAACCCCTTCGACCAATAATTTTTTAAAAATTACAACCATTAATGTGTTATTAATTGAAGAAAAAACTTATTCTTTTCAATAATTTGTGAAAATTGTCTAGATACTAAAAATGTGATCAGGAATTTATTTATCTATCTTATAAACAACCTTCTAGAAATTACATGAAAGTTTAATAAAAATTTAGGTTTTATAATTTATAATTTTAATTCTAAAACGGTAGTTATAAGCGATTATTAACCTTGTCCACAAAGAGAGCCTATTAAAGTTTGGTCTAAAAAAAAAACGATTTTTGTTACACGAGTTTAAAAACAATAGTAAAATAAAAATGGTGAGTAATCGGGAACCTTCTCGTTGTCATTCTATGGGAGAGTTCGTACACATGCACGTGTATATATCTACCATTGATGTAATTACTTTTGTCAGATTTTACGTGTTAAGACATCACTTTTGTTTAATTCGGTAAAATAGGGACGTGTAGAAGATAAAATTGAAGAGGAAATCGAAGATCAGGATGTATAAAACAAACATTCTAAGATGTAGAATGTAGTAAATACGTCGAGAGTAAAAGGCTGGCACAGAAAAAATGGAATGAAAACTAACATTTAACGGTCAACTGACTGACGACAAAAATATCTACACAGTATTAACATATTTCACGAATGTTTTCTCACGGTTATAAAAAACATCAGCAATTATTATACGTGTACAAATATTACAAAATTATTTTAATACTAAAAAAAAAGAAAAATGTTAAATATTAAACAAAAAATTAAAATCAAGACCCTCTGAACTTTAGAAAATAAAAATATTTAGGTTATCCTAACAAATTACAAACTGCATTCTTTTAAATCTGTTTCAAGAAGTTATGCTAAATCAAGCTGGAGGCTACAAATTTTTAGGCATAAAAATAATTCAGGTAAGATCCCCCACCAGACGAACACACACTTGTCAGTAGACTTGAATCTAGAGGCCAAATCCTCGGTTACTCCCACTGCTGCCAACGTTACATTCTCTCTTTCTTATAACCCCATACCACTATGTAACACCTGTCACCATACACGGTACAACTGTGATTTTTCAATCCCTTCCACTACCACAACCCAAATAAATCTTTTTACTCCTCCCAGTGGAATTCCTGCATATATTATTAGATAGGAAAAGTTGTACTATCTTTTTTCTAAATTCAATAGAATCGTCTTTTACTTGAAATTATATACAATTAATTGGTAGATACGAAGTCAAATACTTCTATTCAATAAAAGTAGTTAAATAAATTGATAATTTCAATATAAAACTAACGAGCAGATATAATAGTTTTGAAGGAAAAATCGATTTTCGAATTATTTTAATTACACAGAAAAATGCAGCATTTAACTTATTAACAACCTGCTGATGAAGGCTTTATATTTTTCTATGAAAACAATTAACAGAAAAAAATCATTAAGTATTGCGATTGATTTCAAGTGACTCGGTAGTGGTATAAAAATTCATCAATAACTTAGGCAATACAACATATATACATAAAATAACACGAATAACTTCTTAACTACAAAACTAACCAATAATTAATCAACAAGTAAAATTGTACTTTAGCTAAAACCGAAATATAAGAAAAACACTTTGAAGTGGGTGAATTATAAATTCCATATATTTTTATTTTTTCAGGTAATTGTGTTTTATCTAGCCAGCATGAAATATCTATTTCTAACCAAGCAACGAGGAAGGCGATGACAATAACTGTAAAAAACGAAGCTTCTTTTTTCTATTCATCAATATCCAACAAGATGTTATAAATTCACACTTAACGTGTCTCAACACGCCCGATTATCCTATCGCACAACATAACATATCTTGAAACAACGTATGAAACTGTATTTTTAATAAACATTACTCATTAACGCTTTACGCACCTTAAATACTATAAATAGTAGGTACTTGTAGTTACTGTTATCGTTGCTCCGTTACATTTGTTCAACAATAAGCGTGATTAGGTCAATGTCGGTGGTTTTGTCGACACAGAATTCATCACCATATTATGCGGAACGGACAAATTTAATGATCTACATTTTCTGTGCTTTTTTTTCAAGCAATTTTCGCTTGCGTCATTAGCCTCAATCTGAACGGTATAGTTAGTTACCTGCTACCGAACCCTCAAAATCGCCGGCTTCCGTGGCGCGAGCGGTAGTGTCTCGGCCTTTCATCCGGAGGTCCCGGGTTCGAATTCCGGTCAGGCATGGCATTTTCACACGCTACAAAACCTTTTCATTTATTTCATCCTCTGAAGTAATACCTAACGGTGGTCCCGGAGGTTAAAAAAAAAACCCTCAAAATCGCTAGCTGTGAAAAAAAACACAACTGCAGGCGATTTTTTGAGTGTGGAGTACATGAAAAGATCAGATAAAACCATGGAAAGTTCTAGAAGATTTCAAATACTTATTCGAAGTATAGAAAACGAAAAAAATATTGTGAATATTTACCGATTTTTAGGACAAACTTGGGCCATTTAAAAAAACATCGACAGTTAAGGCCAAATATGTCAACCATGAGTTCGAAAATTAGTTAATATAAAAACATTCTTTTTTAACTAAATTTAATTACTTTTTTTAATAAATTCATATTTTATGAAATTCTGAGTTTCCAGTACAAATTTTCCGTTTTCAAATTAATTTTTCAAGTGGTTTCTTCACCAAAATTAAATCCCAGCTGAATCTTTGGAGAAAAATATTTTCTTTGTCAGTCAATATGTAAACAATTTTTTTTTATTTGAACTCATAAAAAACAAAATTCTCGATTATATCTTCTTCTGTATACAAAGATTAGTGGAAGCAAACGCATCAAAATAACTAGACTATTGTAATTATAAGAAATTTTCAACGTTTATTTCCCTGATGATCGAGATCTACGAATAAATGAGTCCAATCTCCGCCAGAAGTGGCCATTCCGTGGACGACAATAAATAGTAGCGTCTCATCTTTTTATCCAGAGGCCTGGTTTACAATCCTTTTCGGGTATGGCTTTTTTGTCAGATATAAAATTTTCTTCCATGTTCCCCATACGCAAGCTTACGTGGTTTTTTTTTTTTTTTATGACGATATAAACAAATTATTTTTATTTCTTCTGACAATATCTATGTTGATTAAAAAATTATGAAATACCAGTTTTACGTAATTAAAAAAAATAAATAAATAAACTAAAGAAATTTGATAGCTTCTTTTAAATGTTACTGCTTATATAATACAGATTAGTTATAATTCATAGTTAATAACTGATAATCTGAATGTAGCTAGTAAATAAAAAATATGAATTAAAAAAAAAGTAACAACGATTATTATCTTATTTTTATATAAGTGACTCAGAAAAATTTCCCAATAAATTTTTTATCTTTAAAAAAAGTTATGTAATTAGTTATATTTTATCACAGTTGGTATTTAAATAAAATTGAATTACTCATGCTTATCAGATTTAATACGAACGTAATGTAAAACGGCTGAAAAACTATAAATAAAAAAGTTTCCATTCTTTGCTAGAATATCATGGACCAGAATAGTTATTTTTTAAGTAATTAAGCCTAAAATTTTACAATTAAATAATAATAGTAATAATAAGCGTAAATGCCTTGAAAATATAATCACAGATTAAAATATTTTTTCTCAAGATTTTAACACATTTCCACTCACTCGATCTTTTAAAATAAAACCTACAATCTATTATGTTGTCACGTGATACAGTTTCCTTCTGTACATTTCCTTTTAGTTTGTAAAAGGAGTAATCGTCTAACACAACAGGAAAAAAAACACAAAAAATGTGTTTTGTGTTTAAATTCCCACAACATATTAAAAAAAAGAACCAAAAACAAAACAACACGCAACCGCAGAAATGAACCGTGAAATCGGAGTATAAATTAACATAAAAGAGTGAAGGTTCAAAACAGGGGGATCTTTATGTTATACTGCATTAAAAACTCTCATCCAGTACTGTAATTCGATATTGGAATTTTTCTTCTTTGTCTTTCCTCACTACTATTCTTTTATTTTTCAGCTTCTAAACTGGTACTCTTTATAAACTCTCCATTGTTCATACATTTTTTTTTGCCGTTTTACTGAAAGAACTCGTAGGATAACTTTCACTCTATCTTTAAAGTAGTTAAAATATTGGAGTAAATAGATGAATACTTGCATAAGTTAATGCGTAATTTAATGCTAAAAAATAAAAAAAGCAAATAAAAGAACAACCGGTTTCATGTTATACAGTAAATAAATTTCTGCATCAAATTGCAAAACCATATGAAAGTTTATAACATCAATTTTCATAACAGTATAATTTATTTATTATCTTCATCAGCATATTAAAATCAAAATTAAAACTGAAGTTAAGAATCACTGATTTACACAAAAAAAAAGATTGTTATTTTAACATATATAATAATGACTGAATTGAATTTTAAAATAAAGATTTCATTACTACTCTCAAGCCTTTACCTTTCTGTGTGGATGTTTAAATTTAAATTTCATATGAATAAATTTAAATAACTGAAATGATTTAAAATTTAATTTACCTGAAAAAATCGATCAAAAAACCTAATTTCAGTTATATTGTGATTTTACTTATCCGCTCGATTATAATTAATATATCAGAAAAACTTATGAAACATAAGAGGTAATTTTGTTCGTGTGACTTTCCAGATGTCATATTAAAAAAAATAAAAAATTAATACTTAACATCTAACTCTTTAAAAATTGCAACTATTCTTAGAAAGCACTAAAAAAAAAAGTGAGCGTAATATTTTTACATACATGTAAAAAAACAAATATATATATATATATATAGAGAGAGAGAGAGAGAGATAGAGAGAGACTTAGACACGCACGCGCGCACACATAAAACCTAAATTTGTAACTGTTGTTTCGGTGATATCCGTAAGGTTTAAGGAGCTTAGTTTATCTAACACAACCCACCGGGTTGGTCTAGTGGTTAACGCGTCTTCCCAAATCAGCTGATTTGGAAGTCGAGAGTTACAGAGTTCAAGTCCTAGTAAAGTCAGTTATTTTTACACGGATTTGAATACTAGATCGTGGATACCGGTGTTCTTTGGTGGTTGGGTTTCAATTAACCACACATATCAGGAATGGTCGAACTGCGAATGTACAAGACTACACTTCATTTACACTCATACATATCATCCTCATTCATCCTCTGAAGTATTATCTGAAAGATAGTTACCGGAGGCTAAACAGGAAAAAGAAAAAAGTTTATCTAACACAGCCCATCAGGCTGGTCTAGTGGTTTATTCGTCATCGCAAATCAGCTGATTTCGAAGTCAAGAGTTTTAAGGTTTAAATCCTAGTAAAGGTAATTACTTTTATACAGATTTGAATACTAGATCTTGAATACCGGTTTCTTTGGTGTTAGGATTCAATTAACAACCACACGTCTCAAGAATGGTCGGCCTGAGATTGTAAAGACTACACTTCATTTACATTCATACATATCATCCTCTGAAGTAATACCTTACGGTGATTGCGGAGGCTTAACAGAAAAAGACAGTTTATCTAACACGATTAGTTAGTTAAAGGGGGTTAATTTGATGTTAAAAAACATGGAATATCACATTATGATTCAAGTCAGTGTTTAGCTACATTCAAATCGGTTCACAGTTAATAACTTCCTATTAAGTGATCTATTCTAGTTTCGAACTCTAATAACCAGTTATGTTCTGCTTGACTTTACCGAAGAATGTGTGTAATTTTATACATTATAATATTTAATCGATTTGTTTATTAAAAAAAAATATAGATTACAACATAACTTAGTTTATTTACTTTTATGTAATTTTGTTTGTATAATTACATGATCGTGGAATGTAAGTGATCTATGTGGATAGAAAACTGTATTTTTCAAAATTTGTAATTTTACAGTGATTAAAAAAAAAAAATAAAAAGAAAATAGTATTTAAGAACGTGCCGCATTTTTTCCTATTGAATTAAATTACTTATTACTTATGAGCTAATGACCATAGCTGTTGATGCCCGCTCTTTCTTTAAAATAAAGAAAAAATACCTATCTAATTTAAAGATCTCGTACGAAACTCATCGTCGTAATCAGTTATTTAACAGCTGATTTTAAAAAATGAAGGTTCCGAGATTCAAATCCTAGTAAAGGTTAGTTGATGTTTTACGAATTTGAATGCTAGACAGTGGATAACGGAGTACTTTGGTGGTTTCTTTATTTCTTTTTCCTGTTTAGCCTCCGGCAATTAACGTTCAGATAAAACTTTAGAGAGAGGATGATATGTATGAGTGTAGTCTTGTACAGTTTCAGTTCGGCCATTCCTGAGATGGTGGTTTGGGTTCTTTTAATCACACATCTCAGGAATGGTCGACCTAATCTGTACAAGACTAATTCTCATTTACACGCCATACACGTCATCCTCATCTCACTGGGACATGGGGTTTACTGCTTATTGTTCACTAGTTGAACAGATAGCAACGTACATATTACGAAATAATAAAAAAAAAATATATATATATAGTCATTAAAACAAAAAATAAAGTACCATTATATTAATAACAGTGTATAAATCTTATGAAAATATTTATCACTTAGCTAAATGGAAATAACAAAGTACGTTGCATAGTTTTTAAATTTTTTACGAATACATTTTCGTTGACAAACGTTTTGAACGTACTTATAATTTTAAGACCTAACTAATTTAACAATTATACAGGTTTTTATGATATCTTAAAATTCCATATTTTATGTTATATTCATGCTATCAGCATGCTGGTTTCAAGATCAGCTGATTTCGAGATCGATTCCCACCAAGTGTTCGAAATTGTTTTACTCATTCATTACATCTTTCTTGTAAAATTCATTTAAAAAGCGTTTTCGAGATCGTAATCCAAATAAATCGTAATACAAATTGCAAACCTTAAATACATATGTTATATTTTTAACATTTCATGATATTATAAACACTAGAAGTTATAAATGTTAGCTAAAAAAAAAAAAAAAAATGAGATAACAGAATTCAGTTATTGCACGTTCGTTCATCAAATAGACTACATAATCCGGTACTAAAATCATTATTTCCAGGAACAAATCTACGTGATTTATGAGTAACTTCCGTCTTAGGTATACTAAACAACAAATTTTCCGTCTTAGGTATACTTAATTCATTATTTTTTATCGTCCAATGACGTGTAGTCACACGGTTTATGTACAAGTATTGAAATAATCTGTTTTTATTTAAACAATGGAACGGCTTTCTGAATAAATATACTTTTATTCAGAAACGCTACAAAATACAACGCAATGATTATATCAACAGACCGGTAAAATTATTTTGGAAAAAAATGATGCATAATATCGTCCTAACAGCGCGATCGACTGATCAATTACTAGATAAGGATGTTATGAAACATTGCTATAATCAAAAGAAGGAGTTTGTTGTTTATATTATTTTATATACAAACTAGATGTGTTTAAAATGATCATACAAAAGTCGGCCATATGAATTTGGATCTTCTAACATTTTATTTTTGAAAGCGCTGATAAGGCCCGAAGATCTAAAACCGACAATTAAATAAAAACGGATTATACTAGTGAATAAAAAGGCCTATCTCATCCTTAAAAGTATTTATAAATAAGTTCTCTAGAAATTAACAAAACATCATGAAAATTAACATCTCTGCAGCTGTGTTGATCGTCAAAAATAAATATAATTTCATTTTTGTATGTATAGTTTTTCATATATTCCTTATTTATTAGCGAATGCTTGCTTTTTTTTAGCACTTTTAACGGTAAAATCATGCAGAAAGCACATATTTTTTCTTCCGTAATTACTAAAACCAATGACCACGTAAATCAAAATAAATTTATAAAAATCTGTAATAGGATTAGGATTACGTGAAGGATGTAACTCAATAGTATATTATGCTTGTACTATAAATAAGGTTTTGTACTAATAAAACAATTTCATTTTATAAACAACAATAACCAAATATTGCTTTCTTTATTTTACGATTAAATAATAACAATAATAATCGTAAAAGTAACGTACAACTATACAATTAATTAGACCCATTTATTGTACGAAATACAATCAGAGAGTGTCAACAAAGCCATCAGACCGTGAAAAGAAATTCATTCACCGTGAAACTTCAATATCAAGTGTAACACTAACATTTACTAAGATTCAAACAACGGTAAAACTTCTACCCCGACATAATTGCATTAAGTAACTGTTTTATATAAACAGTCGATGTTTATTTATTAAACATAGTACAAATAATTACAGGGGAATGAATTTGTTTCTACTTCTGTTCTTAATACATATATAAATTTATTTTAGTCTGTGGTAAAGATGGTTGGTGCTATTAATAATTATAATCAAATAAAAATACGTTATTGTTTAATAACAAATAAAGAATTGAACTATTTTTGCAACAGTCATGAAGAATCGTGAATCTTAAATTAGATGGTGTAGGACTAGGCAATTCTCACACCACGTAGAACACCATGAACTATAACTAAATTCTAAGCGAGAATGATGACGAAGACAGATGATCCACGATATCTGTCTTTAAATATTTATTGTTTCCAAGATTATTTTTTAACGACATAAAAAATTATATATTTTTGTATTATTTTGCCTGTCATTGTTTCTTTTATATTAAGATTTCGTGTGATATTTTTATAACTTTTATAATAGAATTCTTTTTTAAACAAATATTACGGTAAAATATATTTTATTCTATAATATTTCATGCGATGAAAATAAATCGTACACAATTGCGGTATTGTATTTTATCTTTTATATGTGCATACAGAATTTAATATTTTATTGGAATCAATTTTTTAAATAGCATTAAAAACCCGATGTGAACACTACATGACTTCCTTGTACGCCTATTAAATTACATACACACATTTTTTTTTTTACAATCAGAAGTTAATAATTATTATTAAATCAATACATTTAAATAAATAAATAAAAAAGTTAAAAAAAAGGAAATGAAATCGGATTCGAACGATGTGCCTTCCCCTTGTACGATCCAAATATTTCATTAATTAAAATTTTATTCGGTTATAACTCTGGAACCAATGCAAATGAGTACCACTTATATATATCGTTGAAAAGCTCTCTTCAATGATGGTTAATTGTTGCAGTTAAAAAAATCCAAAATCCAGATTATTTTGTAATTTGGGTTTTTTGGACACTTTTAGTCTAGTCGATTGCAATCAAAAGAGGAGGTGCTCAACTAGATGCTACAACAATTCTAAATCCAAAACTTCAGCATCCTACGGCTAATCGTTTTTGAGTTATGCGAGATAGGTACGTACGTACAGACGTCACGCCGAAACTAGTCAAAATGTATTCAGGGATGGTCAAAATGGATATTTCCGTTGAAATCTGAAACACGAAATTTTTCGCAATCACAATACTTCCTTTACTTCGTACAAGGAAGTAAAAAAAGACTTAAAATAAATTTCTTGTTTAAGGTCATAAATTTTTCTATTATCGGTTTCTGAATTTCAGTAGCGTAAGGTCAGAGTGGGTAAGCGTCTATTCAGTTTTGAAATATATTTTCAGATTTGATTTTAAGATCAACTTATGTAAATTTTTATTTTATAATAATAACACATCTAATTATGTAATAAAATATCTTCTTGAAAAATTGTATAAACTCAATCCACAAAATATTCTAAGTAAGCGGTAAGTGATTGGAATACGGTACTTCAAGTCTTCAGAATTATTTCTGGCCAGTGCCACTGTACGCGAAACATGTATGGAATACAAGGTTGTCTATATAAAACTGCATGCGCGCTTTGAGTTGTATTACGGATCGGTGACCATATACCAGCATTATTTGCAGTTTGTTTAACAAGTTGACTGCAAAACGTCATTACTCGACTATACTGTCGAGTAAAAATTATTTTCCCCCGATTTCTTATTTTCTTTTCAAACTCTAAAAAAAGTGACAAATTTGGTCTCAGCATTTTAGTGAGGTACAAATTGATGCATCAAAAAAAGGAAAAAATTCAGTGAATGAAACATAATTGAGGTTCCTATTATTACGATTTACGTTTTGTTTAAAATGATGAAGTAAAGAAAAAAAAGATTATTTCAGTTATCTAAAATAATGAAATCCTAGAATGGTAACTGTAGTTTTGTAGGATAAAGTGAGGAAGTGTAGAAGTTGAATTTTACGATTGTGTGGTTCATGAAGCAAATAGAAAAACTTCAAATCAATTTTTTTAATATCACTCAATATTTTACCTATCACTTATAATGTACATAATTTAAAAGTAACTCTGTCATGGAAAAAATAATATATTTCTAATAAAAGTAGCAGTTTTTAAAAGTAATTAAAAGAATTTATGTGTATTGCTTACAACAATTTTTTATTTATGAATATTTCAACGTAATCGTGATTAGAAAAAAAAATATTCCAGGCAACATATGCATATCCCCGACACAGAGTTTTTACTTGTTTACCGATCTAAATATCAAAATTATTCTACAAATTAAATTTATTATATAAGAATAATTTATAATTTTTTAATGAGGCAATCAACAAAGAAGTTTTCAACTTAAAATCATCATAATTTGCTTTATTACTGTACGACGGTTTTGTCCTCAAAAAATGAGACGCAATAGATGCCTTCAGCAGTTGGAAATCAGTATTATGTTAAGTCATTAGAACGGGTCTCACAGCCCAACTGCAAATTAACTTAAGAGCCAGAATTGAGTCTCATAGCAGTCAACCTGTTAATTCAGTAAGTTCTTAAATAAGTGTTTCAGCGTTATTATATTAATATTTATAAAATTAAATAACTCGTATTTATTATTTGTAGAAAAAATTACCTAATTTAGATATTTTATCGGGTACAGACTATTTTTTCTTATACGTAAAACTGAATAATTATTACGATCTTAGTTATAATTCCTAAATTTAGACAAAATAACATCCAAAATCTTAAGTAATTATGTGATTAATGTCATACGGTTTATCTATTGCGTGATATTCTATTAACAACTCTAGTTTTTGCTAAATATTATGCGGTCTAAATTTAAGCTAGATTTTATAAAATCACATTGTCTAAGACTCTTAAACAAAACTATATTAAGTGTTCAACAATGTAAAGTTAGTTTATTGCATATTATAATTATATATCTTGCCGTTTGCCAAAATAGTAAATAACGAGAGCAAACAAGAGCCAAGATTACGGACGCCAGACTGAGGCGTTAAATTTATTTATAATATAAAAAATTCACATAGTAATACAAAAAAAAACAAACTATTATAAATCAGTTTACTGGATATTAGGGATAAATCAGCATCACTTTTAACAACTGTTATTTCAACGTTGTCTTACTAATTTCAGAAAACGGAAAGTTCGGTGGAAGGAAAAATTCCCGAGTCGCGACACAGAAAAACTTCCTAGGCTACCTACACGTTTTAAGAGATTTACAAATTTCTAATTTTTCTATTGGTTTAACAGTAGATATGGTTTCATCTTCCTTTGGTAAATCTATTTTACAATAGGTTTTAATTGAATGTCCTCCTCCCTTCTTCTCCTCGTTCTGACATTTTCCTTCCAGCTTCTTCCTTTCGTAATGTTTATAATCATTCTAACCATCTTCTTTGTTGCACATACCTCCAAGATAAATTTCTACGAAGGATATGCTACAATTGAAATTCTTTTCTCTTCTTTATAACCGTTATCAAATTCTATTCCTACCTTATTCTTCTTCAGTCATTCTCATTTTGTTTATTCACAACTTTCTCTAGTCCCCTGCATTGTCGCATTTTGAAACTATCGTTTAAGTATATGATAAATACTTAAACTGTCATTCACCCGTTTAAAATTAAAAATTAAATCTAAAAATTGGAGGTTTGCTTTTAATATTAATACAGCAGTTTCTCTTACTTTGCATTAGAAATATCTGGGACATGAATTATGCTGGAACCTTTATGATGACTTATTTATTTATGTAATATTAAGTACTGTTCGAATTAATTTGTTCGAATCAAATAAATACAAACGGTGTCTGAATTTTATTAATTAGTAATAGTAAATACAGTAGCAAACTAAGCGATTTATTTACTTATTAAATTATATTTGTAGTAAGCTTTAATCAATACACTGCTTAAATTGATTACTTTCACTAACAATACAGAGCAGGTAAGGTTTAAAGATGATGGTTAGGAAGAAGTGGAAGAAAATTAATTTATCCTTGCAATCAGTTCCACGTTTAAATTCAATAATCCACCGTCGAACATTAATCCTGCACAAGTGTGGGATTAAGTTGGTGTTATATATCACGTTTGTAAAGTTAATTGTTATACGAGAATAACTGTAAAATCGTTTAAATGAAAATAGATTTATCCTTTCGTATGAATGAAAGAAACTGTACTGAATGATACCAAGATGGCCCGTTTGAATTTACTCGACTCTCATATTCAATTAATGGAGTATATATACAACAATTATAATTAAACGTCATCCAGTATCGTGTACGTAAATAAATAAATTAAAAAAAAAAATTATAAAATTTTGTTTCTTTTAACGTTTCGCTTATTTCATTCTGTTAAAATATATCATATGAATTACCCAATAAATAATAAAATTTATATAGTAAAATAATAATATTACTAACTGGCAGTTCTATAAACAATAGTTCTCAAATATTTTGTATTAAATTTAACAAATTAAGAATTTTACAAGGAAACTGAATTAATAACTAAAAATAATTCGAACTAATAATACTTCATCTTATAACAAAAAATAAAATCGATCATGCTGTATCTCGCTAATTATTTCAGCAATATTGCAAAAATTAAAATTAAAATTGATGTTATTTTAAAAAATTAGCTCTGTTCACTTCAAAAATAATAATTTTACGTGGTTCTCAAACACCTTAAAATATTCATATTTTCTGCAAATACCTTTCTTAAAAAAGCATACGGATAAATAAAAAAAATATTTTATTTAAAATAACTACGCGTAAATTTCCCTTGTTCATATTCCTGCCAAAATAAATTCTTTGACTATTTTTTATACGTTAAAATTAACTTATCTTAAAATAAAACAGTATATCATAGACAATTAAAAAAAAATGTATTTTTAAGTAAAGATTAATTTTAATAATAATTAAATGTATGTTTACTAGAGGTATATACTGTTCTACGATATTATACAGAGAATTCTGTCAGCTGAATTACTACTTGTGTATATATATATATATATATATATATATATATATATAAGAAAAATATTAAAAAATTATATAAGAAGGGAGATGGTCTTCAGAAGCACGATGTGATGCAGGAAAAGTATAAGTCTACTGTAGTTTTATAAGCACTTTTGTTAGTAACTAATCTCCAGTCCGATTAGTTAGTCATCTTATTGTAAGCAGTTCTTTCCACCGAGACTGTCATTGGTCAGTTAATTAACAGATATGACACATAAACTTAGAATATTATATTATTTTGAAAAAAAAAAATCTATATACATTACAAATTGTGAGGATATATCTGTTAGAAAATTGTTACAGACTTTTTGATTTTAATACTATAACGGCTTTATATGTAAATTATTTCTTCATAAGTGTACCTCTAAGTTTCTAAATTTTTTTTTCGTATCATAACAATAAAAATCGAACAAGCTGTACGTCGCCGGTTATTACCAAGTATTACAACGATTTAAACTAAAATAAATGTAACTAAGCTAAAATCAATCATTTCAAACAAAAATTAGCGCTGCTCACTTCAAAATCTAACCACTTTCAAAAGTCTATGGAAGGAAAGATAAGAAAAGACGATCCAATCAAACATTAAATTGATAAATATCATTTTAAATATCTTAGTTAATAAATCTGAAAATTTCAGTTTCGACTTCAGTTTTTCATGGCATGGCAATCAATATTATACAAAACCTATATAATACAATTTAATTACATTTATACTGGTATAAAATAAAAATATTAAGGAGCAACCTGAAAATTTAACCTAAGACATTTTTTAAATCTTGTTAAGTCGGTTCGTTTACCGACAGAGCCAACGAAGCGAAATATTTAGAATTACATCCATTTTATATGCAACAAAATGTATACGTAAACTATTATTTTAAAGTTAACTGTTATTACATTTTACAACCGTTCAGGACTATTTACTATTCTATCTAAGAAATTACATTACGCCGGCTTAAAAATAAAATTTACGGTCTAAAAATATAGTACAGTATTATAGTTATCAGTCTTGGAAACGTCCTGCTTTGTTGTCACAAAACACAGTTTATCAAATAACGGTATTTGACAGAAATTACACCACGTATTATTAATGTTGTATTTTAACATGATAACTGATGGAAATTTAAAGAAAGAAAACAAATGTATCAAGTAAAGCATAATAACTTTTTCCATGGTTCGTTCTTTAAAAAAACCAACCCTCTGAAAACAGTAAAAAAAGCCGAACAATTTTACTATTTACTTATCATAGACTTAAAAAATTCGTAATATAAAAGATGTGAGAAAGTATTATCTTTTACTGAAATTTATTTAGTTTTAATTTCACTTAAAATATAGATAAAATGTGTGTAACTTACTACGGGACTATCATATGAATTTACTTATAAAAATAAAAACTCATTATAATCTGAAGATTTTGTAAAAAAAATAAAGGTAGAAATTACATTTAAAACAAAGCAAGCTGGTTCAATTGAGAACCGTATTCTTTTTAAGTCACTTAAAAGTGAACAAAGGAAATAAATGATAAAACTTTAAAAACTTTGAAAGAGAGATAACACTTCCTGAATCTCAAACGATAGAAAAATACCAAGAATAAACTTTCTCAACATATTTCAATTATAAAAGTATTTATCTACAAACTTTTTTCTGTTTTCATAGAACAAAACTATTCATGATTTCAAAGGAGATTTATTTTAAATTTATGGGAATTTTTGGCCACTCATAGATTTTTGTTATTATTAGTAATTCATTATATAAATTTTCTGATGGTGATGAAATAGAAAATAAATCAATTGACGACGGTTGATTATTTTATAAGATCGTTGCTCATTTAAATATTAATTTTTCTCAGATGATAAATGTAATATAATACGTATGTATTATATTATAATAAATAATTTATTCCATGAAATATGTAGTAACAGGGTGTTAATAAAAGAACTCCTCCGTTTCAAGTATTTAAAACGGCATTATAGCAGAGTTAAAATAATACTTAAACTGGATCATTTTTTACCAATATAAATTTCTCATAATTTAATAATAATGATTCAATCACAACCTTATGTAATATATAGCTATGTATAACTCGACAAAGTTTAGAAAACTTAGTTGATGAAAAAAAAGACAGTGGGATGGTTTGCAGGAACGACTACTGGCTTCTTGCTATCTATGACGTTCTGTTGTCCATTATCACCTCCATTGTATTATTAGCATTGCAAAACAGGTAAAACTACAGCGCAACTATGTGTACACTTTCCAATCTTCGACAAATAATAGTGATTCCCCCAGCTTAGACCAATATCTTTGACCCGTCTAATTCTTTTGAAAATGGATCGAATATAATTGAACCATTTGAGCAATCCAACTGATTTAACACTAGTTATCCTGTGTCATAAAACAGTGCAGACATTCCTAATGCTATATATTAAACAAAAGTGTAGGAATTGAAAACTGTCCATAAAACTAGACTAATATTTTTTTCTTTATAATATTCGATTATTTAAAATCGTTTTCAAAGAAATTAAGTGTAACAATAAAACGATTAACATTTTATAATATAGGATAATCTTTTAACACTTATCTGCTGAGAATTTAATAATTTAAAAATTAGAACAGTCGTTATTTTCGCAATTTTGTAAATTCATATATTAATCAGAGAATGTTAGCGTAGATAAGTATACCAAATATTATTATTATAAGATTTCAATCAATTCTCGAGTTAAACAATTCTTATACAAAGAAAAACGTATGGATGATGTAACGAATAAGGATAATTTTTCATACGAATTTTATTACTTAAAATTATGCCTTGAATAAATTTCCCAGATTTGAGCTCTTTCTCTCCGGACAGTATACATTACTTATTTTATTGATTTAATAAATGTCCCTTGTTTGTTTACTTTGAACTTTGCTACCATATATCTGTTATATTTTTATTTAATTAAATAATATGTAATAGGGCAATAAAGAAATTATCATAAAAAATGTTTTTAAATTCAGTAACTATAAATGGAATAATTTGTAAACCAATGACGAAACACTAACTAATACAGAAGTTACTACTTTCACAAATTACTTGTAAATGAACTGATATGCAAATGATGGGGAATACGTTAATATTAATAACTTTTTTTTACTTAAACATGCAAACCAGTTCTTTGTAATCAACGATAGCATTTTTAACAGACCTGTTAACCTATATTATATTAATGGCAACGCCCACGACTGTCTAAGTGTACAATTTATTTACGCTATATTTATTTAAAAAAATGATAGGGTTAAAACCGGGAGAAAGATAAGTTTATAACAAAACTTTTGTTCTGAATACTACATAGATTATTCAGCATGATTAATTAAAAAGTAAAACTAATCTTAAAAATTAAGGCTAAGATAAACGATGTTATTACCTATGCATAATATTGCAGAAAATTTACATTACTTCTCCTAAAAAATTAAATATAATTTTTTTTTCTATACCCACAAAAGATAGATTATTTTATCATCTATTTATTTGATCTCAGACTGTAAATAGTTGGATTTTCATCTTGACCGACGACTTACTTGGGCGAAACATATCAAATCTAAGCGGAAATAGTTGCAATTCAAGTTTAAAAACATGTACTGGCTGATAGGACTTACATCTCGGCTTTCAGTAAAGAGTAAATTATCGATTTATAAATCAGTTATGAAGCCTGTTTAGACAACCTGATTAGCCTTTTGCAACTCCAGTATTAACATACTTGAACGCTACTAGACAAAAACATTGCGGAAAATGCTAAAAATACCTTGGTATATAAGCAATAGCCTCATATATAATGCTCTTAAGTTGCCAACCATTTGGCAGGAAATTTCTCTGGTCAGCCTAAGGCATCAAAATAGTTTGGAACAGCACCCGAATTATTTGGCGGTCAATTTATTGGATCACACGTTCACTGATTTTTCAAGATTGCTAAGGAACAATATTCTTAGTTTGCCTTATCGTTTCAATTAGGTGATTTTATGGTGTGGCTGTACAGTAGACTCTTCTATTTCATTTCGTTGTTATCGTCAAGTCATCAGCCTCTGGGTCTGTGACTTCTTAATGTTAGTTCAAATATAGATCTTAATTACTTATTGTTCAATTATCTTGCTGAACAGATTGTAAACTTGCTGTGTCGTTATAATAAAAAAAAAATTATCTATAGCCATTTAGTCGTAAATAAAGCCGATCATTTTGATTAAATAATTTTTGGGATATAGTTGTAATTGTTTAAAACATTTCAGAAAAAAATATTATATCTAATTTGAATTCATTCCTTTCACTGGTTTCTTCATTTCTTTCCATAATTTGCCTATCTTCTATATATCTTTAAATATATGCTTAATTTATTTCAATTTTGTTTCCTTCAATGTCTACTCTCACAAGCAAATTTTTTTATCCTGGATGCCTTTAATATAGAGTAAAGGCCTTGCCCTTATTTTATAAGATTCAGTCACAATTACTCTCTTATCAAATTCCGTTTAAAACCTTATCCTTTCATAATTTTCATCATTATCTTTTAATAACATCTGAAAATCCTTTATTCTTTACTTCTCTTATTTACCTTCTGTTTTTTTTTCGTAAAGTTCTTTGTTCAAATTCTGGTTAGAAATGCTTTTTTAATATGATAAAATGTTGTTTTTTATTTTATTTTTAAAATCAAGCTGTAATTGGTAAAAGTTACAGAAAAAGGGAATAATAGATAACGAATTTTTTTTTTCATAATGTAATCGTATTAGTAATTCTCCTATTAAAATTCTATAGTATGTTAAACGTACAGAGGCACTTAAAAAAATCAAATAATAATTTCTTAATAATATTTATAAGGACAGAAAAACAAATTCAACCTAAATCGATAGAATTATAATTAAAAAAATTATAACCTATTAAAAAATAATGTTCCATTAAAAATAACCCCAGTTAAATTAAAGTAGAGCTATGTTGTATGTTTATGGTAAATGATATGAATCTAAATTTTTATAAATGTGTGACAGTTTTGGGACTGAATCAACATTATCGGAGAACTGACCCTCGTCAGTTCTCCCAGTTCAGGATGCCTCCATCTTGAACCTGGGAAGACCAATTGGCAAATCATATTAGGGTTTACATTTACTTTGAGGTACTTCATATTAATTAAATTATTTTGAAAAATCCACGAATATATCACCGCCCTTTATAATTAAATGACTAATTTCATGTCTAGAAGGTAATTAAATGACAGTTTCAATTTTTCTATGGTTATATCGATATATATATATATATATTTTTTTATGGTCATTTATTTCATAACACAGAGGTAATTCTTAAGAGAATAAAATAAATATTATTCTCTTTACGGCAGTATAAATAAATCGTTCATTGAAATGCAGATAATGTACGACTCGTAGTAATATGCTTACATAATGAATTATCAGTGCGATGGTATAACAAACCTAGTCCAAGTTCTCGATACGCTACACTAACAGCAAATAAATTAAAGCTCAGCTGGTGCAATGTAACGGGATACAGTTCGATAACCGATTATAGTACAGACCACAACCTTTATTTGAATCTTTTTAGAAAAAAAAGTACACTAACAAACAACTGAATTATCAAAACGTTCATACAATCATGTTAGAATAATATTTTATAAATTTATATATATATATATATAAATTCTATTAAACTGTATCCGCATTTATAACGGCATCGGTATCTTTATAAGGAATACAGAAACGACCAATTTTATCAATCACTTTTGTTTTGAGAGTAAACGATACATATTGTATAACCACCGCTTGCAGAAAGAAGATTGGGTTTATATTTATATATAATTTTCGAATTAAAGTTATGATACGGGTGATGTTAAGACCATATGTATTACAGACATAACAATTATCTTGTTAACAGTAAAACAAAATACATAATGATAATCAATCTGTTACATATACAACTCTCTAAATTTTTTTTACAAATAACAATGACGTACAAAATCAAAAAATAAATATAATATTACAACATAAATTTGAAAAGGAAAAAAGTATCTTAATTCGTACATTAGAAGCGCAGATAAAAGACTGTGATAGGATTTTATTATGAATGACCCTAGTTTTTAATAATTGACTAACTAGTTTTTTTATACATTACCGTATCTTTTGGATTCTAATTAAAAGGTTATCTTCAACAGATCCAACAAATGAAGTGTTATGTCATTCAGTTTGTAATTTATAAGAATTTTTTACTGAAATATGATACACGCACGCACACACCCACCCACACCCCCACACACTAGCAGGCCCGGCAATGCTTCGCTATTGCTAGATTGAGTATATGTATATAACATTAACAAAATGAACATTATGGAACTTCACAAAATTTAACCTTTCTCTTTCCCCCTTTCACCATTTTCATTCTTACCATATTCCCTTTCTCTTACTCAATTTTCCCTTCCCCTTTTTTCTTTTTTTCAATTTTCCCCTTCTTCCTTTTACCTTTTCCGATTTACCCTTTCTATCTTTTACCCCGCGCGTAAATCGGTCCAGTAGTTTTTTAGTCTATAGCGGACACACACATATCGGAAACATTGAAATGGAATCGTAAAATATTTAGATCTCTATTTAGATATTACAGTATTTCTGAACAAAAGATGAATTTTTATAGAAAAGTTCAGTCTAGTGATCACAGAAAGTAATTATAGTAAGCAGTAACATTTTTATCAATCAAATTGGCTATTAATGTATACAAAATTAAAACTTTGGAAGATGGATTTTATTGTGTTCCTTAAAAGTAGGTTAAATTTTACTGCCGACATAGAAGTCAGTTTAAACTATTTTAATTCTTAAAATTTATGTACAATTTCATAAAAATTTTATTATGAGAAAAAATTAATTAAAATAAGCGACTATTCATAAATTATTAGGTGTAAAACATACACGCGCGCGCGCACACACACACACACACAATAAAAAATAAATCTTAATTATGGAAAAAAATATGTTAAAAGATAAGTAACAATGACCAACACCTGTGCTTAATAAAAAAATTGAAGAATGTGTTAATAAAAATGGGAGGGAAAGAGAGAGAGATAAAGCAAGATAGATAGATGGGTCGTTTCTAGAGAACATAAAAGTTAAAAGGAGATAGAAGATACACCGCACTAGGTATTCATTAAAATGCAGCCCACTTACCCAGATAAGTTTATATTATATATATATACATACATACACACACACACGTATACATTAGCTACAGTATATAAGAGTGGAACTGGCTAAATTCCAGTTTCAGTCTCCCAACAACACAACCTGATTGGATTAATTTAACCTGTATGAGATTCTCCAACTACCTGGACATCAGGTTTAGTTTGTGTGTGTGTACGCGTGCGCATGCGCCCTTTAACATTATATCACATTCTTATAAACTAGTTCATAAAAAATAAAATAAAAAAACATCAATATTAATAAGAATGTTGATTTAATGTTGATTTAAACGTACATCATTTCTTTAATTTTTATGGAGGTTATTAGTTTACGATTTATTTTTAAATCTCTTCATATTTTTTAGCTGATTAAAAGGTGACTGAACCGATTTCAAAATAACTTACCCGATTGTGTTTTTCTTTTTTCATTCTAACCAGAATTTATCAATTAGTTAAGTATGTATATACGAGTACATTAGGAAAGATTCAGAGTCAATATGCAACTGATAGCAGCACCTATCTAATGCAGATAGGATTTTTCGTACACCTATTATTAAGTCGGAACAAGATACTTCCGTCATCAAGCTGTGTATATAAAAATACAAAGCACGGACAATTATAAAGGTATCCAAGTCCTTAGCAGTAAGTCCAGTGAGTATCTAACAAATATTTGCAGAATACCACCAGGAAGAAATCATGGGCAAGAAAAAGAATTAGATAGTGAGAAAGGAATAATCTATCCAAAGAGGAAATGAGAGAACCTTACCCGAAGGCATACTTCAAAGATCCTTCAAGTGAGGGAAAAAAAGCTAGGTTATGGTGGAAGCTCTCGAAGGTGGTAACCTGGGCAAATGGTATGCGGAGGGTACTTGGCGGACGAAGAGACTGCCGATGCTCATTTTAATGGATGTTTGCAACGCATTTGGCTCAGTTCCATGGGATGCCATTCTGGAGGCTCTAAGAGGAATAGACGTGTGTGTGTATCTGTTCTACGGGCAAAATATATCAAAGGAGCGGAAGAGAGGTTCTTGCTGGAGTGTTAGACATCCCCAACTGCGAGGGCCGGTATGACTTGGTGTGCCGGTTCCGAAGAATAGCTGGGGACTCCATGCTATAATGTAGAGTATCAGGACCTAACAACTTCTAGGGGGAAGTTAAGACCATAGTTCCGGTGGGGACCCCCTTCTACAGGGGCTCTCATTTGAGGTGAAAGCATTTTAAGACCATAGTCTCGGTGAGGAATTTCCTTCTGGGGGTTCCCCAAAAGAGGCACAATTAAGACCGAGACCCGACTTCTGGGTATGGGGATAGGTTTTGTCATAGCTGGATCTGGTGCCCTATACCTGCGGCTTGAGGCGGGCATAAACAGTAGGTCAGACCGGCGGGCCAACCCGTCATGCCGGATGTAAAGCCGATAGATGGGAAGACCCGTTAAGAGTATTGGACACTCCCCTCGGCTGAGTAATACTTAATTGTGGGTCCAGCCCAGGGGATGGAGTTAGATAAGACAAAAAAAAATTTATGGTGGAAAGTCTTCTTTTTTTTAAATGGGGGCGTCTTATGCAAAAGAAATCCAGTACACTCATTAAATGTATGAAACTAATGATTTTAGAATTTTCTATAAATAAAAATTATCCCGAAAAATTTAAGCACCATGTAAGACTTCAAATGTTCATATTGCAGTATTTCATCAGTGTGTTTGATGTTGTTTTGTGCTGGTTTTTTAATTATGTGTGGATCTGTTTGTGTGTGTGTGTGTGAGCTTAACCCCCATTCTGAAGTAATGCTTTACTAACTATTCCCAGGAAAGGCTGGTTGCCAGGGGTGGAGGTTCAGTCGGTAGTGCGCAGGAATAAAATACGCCTTTTTTTACTATCTTGCGGAACCTGTTAGCGAGTCCGACACTGCTTCGGCGCCCTTAAATTGGGTTCTTCCACCTTTAAAAAAAAATATTTTATCAGTAATTATCATACATTTCCCTGTATTATTCTGGGAAATGTAAAGTGTCAAACTTTTTTCATACTATTAATGATCACATATTAAACATATTCATTCAGTACATAACATTTATCACTTTACAAACATTTTTATTGTTTCACATATACTTTTATTTTAAGTGTCATGATTAATTAATTGTTAGATGCTTCAGTAGGTTTTCACATCGTTTAACTATAACGTTTAATGGCGTCGAAAGATGAAGCATTGGAGAAAATACATTATACTCATCCTCAAAAAAAAAAGAAAAAGAAAAACGCATTGAAAAAGAAAAGAAAAACTTTATCGCTGTCATTGTTGAATTCCAACGAACCCGTAAAATATTACCAAGTAACAATGCAATATTTCTATAAAAATAGAATAATGCAGTATTTTATAATAATGTGAATATCTATTTTTGCTTATAATACTATTTCAGAGTATGAAGTAATAAAGCACGCTTCAACTGCTTTGCCATTTGAAGTAATAATACAATATATTACAGAACATTTTTCAATGCTTTTACTTCTGTACAAAAATATTGCGATATTCGACACAAAACTTACATTTTATTTTTAATTTAACAATTATCGATTTGAATTTTTACGCTTCAGCAAATTCAGCATTAATTTATTCTCCTCCTTATTATTTTAAATGTAACTAAATAAATATCATTAATTAATGTTAATTCAATATTACTAAAAATAAAATTTTTATTATTATAGTTCCAAATTTTTCTTATAAATAACATGTAAATTATTAATACCTACAATTTACTACAACACCTATTATTTATATTTACTATTACAGTGCTAAAACAACGCAAAAATCGTGCTTAAATCCATCGTCAATGTCTTCATTTTTATTTGTTGAGTGAACACGAAATGGCAATTATTCGAATAATAGGCATTCATAAGACGGTTATTACCCCTGTCTATGTAAGTTGAACGCTTAGATATAAAGAAAGGCTGGGGGCCTTGATTGTAGCAAGGTTACCAGATTGCATATGCGTAATATCTTTTTCTTTCAATTACTCCCTTATAAAATGAGGTCTGCCTTACCTCACACAAACTCCTGTTATCTTTCGAAGAACTCCATTTATTTGCGCGAACGAGACGATTTGACAATGTTGGGCCAGGGTATTAATCTGTTATAACTAACAAGCCCATGCTTATAAGGAAGTTAGTTTTCCAACCAAGAAAATCAACCTATTCGACTCTCGAAATACACAATTATTAGAAGTGAAAAGTAAATTCATGTTTCCTTCCTTAATAAGCTTACTACTGCTGCATATTGGCCCTCGAATTTCACAATAAAAAATTAAGAAGGTATTCAGCATTGTAAGAGTCGACTTCACTCGAATATGACTTAAGACAATTCAAATCTGCCTAGTGCCTATTATATCTCAAATGATTTAAATGTGCAAGACCTATCAAAAAGATTAGGGAAAATAGTGTAAAACAATAACATATTTTAGTGTAAAACATATTTTTGGCGCAGTTTAATATCCATCCAAATTACAGTCCAGCTGCTGGTTTTATCCAGGTTAACATCTACTGATAAAAAGTGTCACTAATTTAATCCTAACCAAAAAATAATTTACGGGCGTACAAAATAAAAAAAACATAATAATAATAATACATCTTTATTTACATTTAAACTTAATTCATTAATTATGAATAATTAAAAAACTGATCGTCGACGACACCAACTAACCAAACAGTAGGATTTTACGTCCAGTCAGAAACGATAAATATCGAAAGCTGAGAAATTTTACGTTCATATTTTTCCATCAAAAATTAAAAATAAACTTTATTTTTATCCATCCAAGAATTAATTTTTTATACTCGTATATTTTTATAACTCCATGTTTTCGATTTAGTCTAACAACTATCAGAATTGTGTGCAAGTTAAAGATTAAAGAAACGTAAATCAAATATTTCAGTACTGTATAATTTTTTTCTTTAGGTTTTAAAACTAAAAATGAAAGAGAATGAAGCACTTTCATGAAAAGGCCTATATTTATAAAAATATAGCTTTGATAACCCTCATTACCACCACCGCCACCCGATGTGCGCTAACACATAATGCTCCACATAACTTAAACGCTCCAACAAAACCAAAGTCCATATTGCGTCCATATTGTACCATATTGCGTACAGTATGTTTAAAAACAATTAATTACTTTTTATTATACTATATTCATTCATTAGAATTGTGCTTACTTAGCGACAATATTTAAAAAGTTTTATTAGCGGACTGTCTCGATTAACATAATGTGTGATAAAACTATAATTGATGTTACTGTATTCTTAATTATTAAAAAAAATTATTTTCAATTTATTTTTTTTTTAAGGAAAAAGCTTCGAAAATCGGAATGATCAAAAAGTAAAAATTAGTTTTATAAAACAAATTTTGAATAAAACAATAATTTTTTCATGTAAATATAATAATATTTGTCAAAATCCTGTCTTCCGCTAAAGAAAACTAAAACCGGTTTTACTTTAATTTTCCTTTTGCGATTATATTTTAAATTTGTTATATTAATAATAGCTTACAATTTATTTTACCAATATATATGAAATTCTACAATTCTAAGACAATATACCGGTTTGCAACAAATAGTGCAGCGTTTCTCAACCTGGGGATCGCGAAATTAGCATACAACTTTATACGTAAACAATAATGAAATCATTTTATGAGAAGAAAAAACTATTTATTTTAAACATTATACTTTCATTTATAAGTACACACGTAAAGAAAATAAATTAATGAGATGGATGCGTTTGTGTTTCATTTAAAAGTTTCTCCATACGTGGATCTATGTTATAAACACACAAAAGCAAATTGTTTTCAAATGATAAAACACGATTCCTGTATTTAGTTTTTAACGCAACTATAAACGGAAAACCCTTTTCACAGAGATAAAATGTGGCGAAAGGGATTAATGCTTCTGTAATTAAATTTCCATATTCATTATGACAAGCAAACTAAAACGTATCTTATGATGTGAATTGTAGTTTTAATGTTTTATCGGCAGACATTTCGATGAGCTGGTTTCAATTCTCAACCGGTAACTTAGCAGCTGCAACAAAGTTTTCACTAAACGGATTCAGTACCCATTTCTTCGAGAAATCATTTTTATAATCCGGAAAATACTCCACCAACTGAATTTTTAAGCTCACGCAAATGTATTTTCATGCTATCCAAACTGTGATGATAATAGTTTCTTCTTGAACAAATATTTTCTCAATATAATCGGAAGTGAGTAGAAATATAACAAAATTTAGGTTTTGAAGGCGAACAATCTAGATATTAATCTTCTTAATGAAAGCATGAACTTTGGTTATTAATTAAGTGTCGTTATCAGGTCCATGTCCATTCACATTCCAGGTGTTTAAACGCGAAAATACATCAGCTAAGCCAGCCAACAGTAACATATACCTGTTATTCTGTAAAACATTGAAAATGGCATTTGTTTATTCTAGGAAAATATTATTATCTCATCTAGCAATTCCAATAGCCGGGTTAACACTTTTACCCCCGTTATAGCCATCTGAATTCTGTATGGAAAACAAAAGATTTTTTTCTCTTCGCCCATTTCATCGAATAGTTTAGTAAACAGCTACAGCTAAATAGTGTTAGGTTTCGGTGGGTTAGGGGATCGCGAAATAATAATTATATACTTTATTTTACTTTTTGGTGGTAGTGGAGCTAAAAAGGTTGACAATAGCTGATCTAGTGGATTCTAGCGGTTTGGTCTAGCGGTGAACACTTCTTCGCAAATCAGCTGATTTGGAAGTCGAGAGTTCCAGCGTTCAAGTTCTAATAAAGTCAGTTATTTTTATACGGATTTGAATACTACATCGTGGATACCAGTGTTCTTTGGTAGTTGGGTTTCAATTAGCCACAAATCTCAGAAATTATCTGAGATTGTACAAGACTATACTTCACTTACACTCATACATATCATCCTGATTCATCCTCTGAAGTAATACCCTGATGGTAATTCCCGGACACTAAACAATAAAAAGGAAGTGAATTCATAGGGTGGAGAGGGGTGTAGGCAACCACCGATCTGAGTACATTTCCTAATCGTTATTCATTCATCATATTTTAGTATCAAATACAACTTACTGAATAAGCTACGCACTACATATTACAAATATAAAGGATTTAAAAGGCGATAAGATGTAGATTAAATTTTGTTTTAACATCAACAAAAATGAGCTAAGGAATTGTTAAGATCAATGTACAATTTAACTTTGGTCTTCTACAGTATTTACTTAATTTTTCCGATGTATTTTTTCATTCTATTTCTTTTGTTTATAGATCTTTAAACCATGCAAAATTATTGATTTTTTTAACATTTTTTCATTAATCTGCACCGACGTGACTGACAAGATGTATTCAACAGCGAATAAATAGAGAAAATAATGTTGTAGGACAATACAATCGTCTAAAAGTTATAAAAATACTGATAAATAGTTTGCACTCTTCGCTGATATTCAGAATTGTAATCTGTAGATATTAAAAAAAAGAATAATATTCCGACATATTATTCTGGACCTAGCTTTATAAGTACTGCAGGTAATAATAATACATAATATAACAGAAAATGTTAGATACCCGGGTAAAATATTTCGCTATAATAAAGCTGTATTGCAATGTAATTTAAATAAGTTTACATTATATCACGAGACTGCAGATGTAATTTAAAACTGAAATATAACAACGTTTCACACTATTACATCAATAACTAGTAGTATATTGTACTAGTTGAATTAATGTAAATTAATACATTTTTTTTTTTTAATAATTCTATTTATTTTTTTATATGTAAACACTACCACATTTCCTGATTATTACTTGTCATGAAATGGAAAGTTTTATATTATACCGGAAAGGAATTCCGCAACACAAACCACATTAATTAATTACAAGCACTCACATATACACACAAATTTTGTGAGATTTTTACTTATAAAAAAAAAAAGCTATAACGTTAGCATATAACAAATATATAAAGAATATATAAACGGTTGAGTGTGAATGTTAGAAAAAAAATTCTATTTAAAAAAAAAATCTTTATTTGCGGAAGGAAAACGAATTTTTCAATTACATAAATCGGTAAAATAACAATGTTTATCCATATTTAAATTTGATAAAAAAATAAAAATAAACAGTTTTTAAATTAATAAATAAAAAAATATATATTTCTGGCAAATTATCCATTACTTACTCAGGAAATTATTAAGTTTCTTCATTTAGCATACGGAATTTAGCTGTTATAAAAAAATAGATAAATAAATGAATTTGAATTTTATTTATTTATAATTCCTTTTTTTTGCAATTGTTATTTTGTTTTTATCTACTAAGGTATTAATAAATCATAATAATCTAAAAACTATTTTTGTTATAACGCTGTTATAAATGGACGTTGTAATAATTTAACCAGGATCTAAACAAAACTATCTTTGTCTCAATTACAAAATGAATAATAAACAAATGTTCTGAAATAATAAGATAAATGATTGAAGTAAAATAAATGGATAAATGAATGAATGCCAAAATGTCAAAAATAATATAAATAATAATAGTGAAATTAATATTTTTGAAGTGCCGTGGGAACATAACCTCTTCTTACTGGTAGCGTAGCATCGTAGCAATGCTCAGGCTAGACTACACAAATGCTTTTAACCTCAACAACCACTAGGATGATACTGTATTATGAAATAACTATTAACTTCCTCAACTGTAATATTTTTTTCTGCATTTGCTTTAGTCTGGCAAACTTAAATTACTCTCGAGAAATATTTCGAGGTGCATTCGTTTACAAGGGCTACCGACTAGATTTTTTTAACCAGAAATATGTACATTTTATTTATATTAACAGTACAATATAATAAAAATATTAATAATAACGTAACTTAAAAAATTTATGGAATTTTTCAGTAATTTTTTATTTGTAATTCTTGCTTTAAATCACAGATTCTCAATTTTTTTCGCCCACCTCCCATATTGAGAATCAAGAATTTTCTAGCGCCCCCAAAATTTTTAAACTTACAATCTGTTAAAAATAATAACTTCAACTGCTATTATTAAGATACGTTCTTCAAAACAGCAATTGTAATTATTACATATATGTATCATATTTCTGAGTTGAAACTTACATTTTAAATGATAGGAATTAAAATGCATATTTAATCATACTTGGCAGTATTTTCATTAAAATTGCTCTCAAAAAATTTACAGTTGTATCTATATTGTTATATAACAACAACAAAATTAAAGGGTCTTGATCTAGCTTTAATGATAAATTGTGAGGTCTTTAAATGTAGCATTTTAGGATTTTCTTTATTTTATGCCAAGCAAGATATTGACATCTTTAATGATTGAGACTGTAACATGATCTTGGATTAAGCTGAGAGCGGGTGATATATGTTTCAGTCTCAATCTTTAAAGATTTCAATACCTCGGCACAAAATGAACAAAACCAAAAACTGCAAGGTTACATTAAATACCTCATAATTTGTCATTAAAGCTAGAGCAAAACTCTTTAATTTCCATATTTATTTGTATTTATACGTTGATTAAATCGGGAGATATGCAGCATTACAAAGGTGGCCTTTCTCTTTAAAGTCTTTAAATCTCGGTTCAGAAAAATTATAGACAGACATACAAAAAAAGAAATTCAACCTTAAGACTTAAGCTTTTAAACGATTTTAATGCAGTTTACTGAAAAAATTTCGTTTCCCCCATGCGCTCGATCAAACACAAAGAAAAACTTCAAATTTGTATAACTTTTCTTGTCATTTTTTTTTAATTAGATCATTTTTTAAATCTAAATAAAGTATACTGTCAAAAAAGTAGAGGATTCAAGCTTTACTTTTTTTGTATCCGTCTCTCTGAGCCTCTTGGTTGCACAAAGTTAAAGCAGTTTGAATGCAATCATTTTTTATCACAAAATATAGGTGTCCCTTTAATTTTTTTGTACTAGGTATTTAATTTTAGTTTAAAATATCAGGAAAACATAATTTTTGCCTTTTTTTAACCAGCCATCGCCTTCCTAGACGTCCTGGCGTCCAATTTTCTGTAGGCTTTCTATTGATCCCCCTGAAGGCTTCCAGCGTCCACAAAGAGGCGTTATCGCCCACTTTGAGAAAGAATGGTTTAAATCATGACAAATTTTAGATTATTTCTCAGGAAGCTTTCCCCTTTACACTAACAATGGTTTTGCAGTATAAATGTACTGCAAAACCATTGTCATTGCAAAACCCAAGTGATATACACCGAAAACATTACGCAAGATTTTAGCAGGAGATTCAATATTTTTCCTTTTTTAATAATTTATTTATCATAGAAATACTGAAGTCTTGTCTGTGTAGATAAAATGAGAAAACAAAATTTTTAATGTGGTTAACCGTAATCGGAATTCGAACACAAAACCATCCGAATAAAAAGACAGACTACATCATTCTAGTGTGAAAACACTAATTAAAATATATTATAAAACGAATACTAATTCCATAAAATTTTACCTCGCTTTATCTGATAATATACCAATAAATCGTTACAACTTTCTCTTGATGAGATAAAGTTTAGGAATTTTGTACCGTTTAATCTGTTTACGCAAAATGAATTTCGAAATTGATTTGTTACTACAAATTATTATAGGTGGGTTTAACAGGTTTAACTTAAACATCAATATTCTATTTATTGTTTTAAAAACACAAAAATGACAGAATAATATCACGTACAAATTTAAAAAAAAGTCATTTTTTGCAAATCAATCATTTTATGCTCGACTTTCTTCTTTTTTTCCATTTTTGTTAGTAATTTTTACTTAATTTGAGATTTGTATAAAAATATTTTCTTAAAAAAAACACCAAAAACATCAACAGTAATTGTAAAATAACATAAAACCACGCAGTAAGAAATGATAATTTAGTTTCCGGTTAAACTCTATTACCAATAATAGCACAATTATCTGTGCCCCATAATCGTGAACTGATCAATGATATTTCCACTTTAAAAAAAAATTAATTAATTTAAAAAAAAAATACAACAAAATGAACTAACTATTTTTTTTATTTTGCAATATTAATTCAGTGAATTTAAAAAATGATAATCCAGATTTAAAATAATATATTCACTCCCATAAAAAATATTTTTTATTATTATTATGAAAGAGCGAGCAACAATAGATATGGTCATTAGCCCGGTGGAAATAATATATTTTTGTTTTTATTTTTTTATGTACAAGCTTGTTATCAATAATTTTACGTGTGCTCGTATTTTGAAAATACATTCAATCTTTTTAGATCATTTAATATCGTTGTGTAGGATAGCTAGGTGACAATTCAATGTTGACTGAGCTGTAAAACAGTATGTATATTTTTAGGTATAGATTATCAGTTTACTTCTAAGACCACAAAACTACTCAAAATAAAATGTTAATTAACACACATCGAATATAAATAAAAAAAATTAAATAAATTTAAATAAAAGATAAATTAAAATCGAAGCTGCTTAAAACCAGATCACATACTCTTCTCTCACACTTTCTATATGAAAAAAAAATTGAAATAGACAGGACTTTCTTACATACAACAAAGTGATTAACTACGTAAAAATAATCTAAAAAATTCTTCTTTTTTTTTAAATTAAAGGGAAATTTGAAGAAAAAAAATTATAAAAAAAAGCAATAATATATTAAATCAGCTGTCCCAGTTTTAAACTTGTTTATTGACTGAATTAACCCAATTTACATAAAAAAATATAAATTAATGGATAAAAACTTGCAATATTATCGATGTACAAAATATTTTGTAGGTAAAATAATACAATACAAGAAAAAAATAAAAAATAGACAAATCAGCAAGAACGTTACAATTTTACAATGACATATAATTCGTACTACATTTGCTACACTAAAATCTAAGTAAATTAATTTTATATAATTACTATTAAATTTAATTAAATATTGTGTTTGTAGTTCTTCAACTCACACGAGCGTTTGTGAGCAAAATATGCTTGAAAATTTATCTATGAACAATACTTCATATATTTAATTTTTTTTTAAACATGGCAATATATATTGATATAATATACTGGTATATTATACTATATATATATATATATATATATGCATACAAGTATGCCTATAAAGTGAAAGATATTCTCACTAAAGAAAAACCGTGATTTCTTCACATGAAAGATTCTTTACTAATTAACAAATGCTGTTTAATATTTTTTTTTTTTTAGTAGTAGTTGTTTGATCCTGCTATAAGAACCGGCATGACGTTTCACTTAATCTTAACATGAACGTCCTCTGAATAAAAATAATAAATATTAAGAGAATATAAAAAAAACTTTAAAAAAATCCACTACATATTTTTAAAAAAAGAAAAGAGGTTGGAAAATCCATAACAATTCATATTTTGAAATAATTCCGTCTCAATTTATTTATCATTATATATATATTTACAAAAGCAATAGCACATTAAATTTATTGTATATTTAGGTTTAAACAAGAATGAAAAATGTGTGGATTCCTGAAATAATCTTAACAATGTAAATTGCGTTATTTAATTTTTTCTGTTTGTTTATTTAAAAAAATGATAGTAGCTTTTCCAAGCGTTTGTTTTATACTGTGTGTGTGTGTGTGTGTGTGTGTGTGTGTGTGTGTGTGTGTGTATATATATATATATAACAAATGGATAGAAGTTATAAATTATTAACAGAGATATGTTTATTTATACATAACATGAATTTAACTTAAATTTCAATTTAAAACTTAATACTTGCGTACTTAATTTTCGTAATTATATCAAGCAACCTAGAAAAAGTCAATTATAAACAGCTATATAAAACGTGTCATTCAATTATTATAATATATGATGTTACCGGCTAATAAAAACTGTTGACCGTCAGTATACAGGAAACATTATGGGATCTTATATCAAACAGCATGAACTGATACGCTAGCGCTTTTAGAATACTGCTGCTTTGTAATTTCTTACTTAATTGGTTATGCATTATTGTTACAATGAAGCTTTAATGTAGAACTATTTACCATTAAGTCCCAAATATGGTAATTCCGTAAAATAAGATTAAAAAAAAATTAATATTAAATATAGATCTCGCTTTCCGAAAATCCAAAGACGTGTACTTCGGAATACAGTGCAGGTTATTTATTTATATTTTTATTAAATTCATCTTATAAGCTCGAAGCTTGTGCGTGGAAATATGAAGCAGATTTTAAAACACGTAAGAAAAATAACAAACGCGATCAGGATTCGAACCTGGGATTATTCGGATGGAAATCTAAGATGGTATCACTCCGCCACGGAAGTAATACGATTCGTATAATGGAATAATGTATAAAACGAAATAATTGCAACAAATAATTTGTTTACTTCGATTTTTAACTCACTGTTTTATTCGATCTTGCATTACACGAATAATGTACTAAGTAAATTGCCCATTTTAACATACGATTTGTTGTATCACAAAGCTGATTACTCAAACGTGTTACGTTTTCAGAATCTAATTCTCTATAAAAGAAAATTCAATAAAACTTATTACGTAGTACCATAAAATAAAATAAAAATCAATAGTAATAGCTATAAAACATATGTATAAGTAATAATAACTACGGTATATGTGATGTGCGGTAAACTGTATTCACTTAAACTAAAACAATTGAAATATCTTTCATCCGGAGGTCCCGGGTTCGAATCCCGGTCAGGCATGGCATTTTCACACACGCTACAAATCATTCATGTCCTCCTCTGAAGAATGCCTAACCGTGGATCCGGAGGTTAAAAAAAAAAAAAAAAAAAAAAAAAAAAAAAAAAAAAAAAAAAAATTGAAATATTTAAAGATTTACATCTATCAAAATTTAAGTACTAATTAAAAAATATACATATATGTCTACAGTCGAAATTACATTTAAAAATTCACTTCCCTTGTATCGTTGAAGTTAATCCAATGCCTTTAATAAAAAAAATAGACGGCGCTGATGACTTTAAGAAAAGACAAGAAAATTCATAAAATATTCACTCGGAATGATAGTTTAATCATGAAAATTTAACATAATATATTACACAGAGAATTCAGTAAAATTAATTTTACGTAACGTACAAGCGTGCGTTCACACAATGAATAAATTCATTAATACTAAATTATTAAGAATAATTTATTTACTTGTTTTATTTACATCAACTATTTATTTAAAAAAAACAATAAAAACATTATCCATTTAATTTACCTGCAAAGAACTTAAGTAACTGAACCTGTTCAACTTGTTCGATGTTAAATGAATATAGTTTTTTGTCTAATAATTTACTTCCAAGGTAAGGCAGGTTTCTCAATATCATCCGCACATTAGGTAATACAAGCTTTTATTTACTATTGTAATAAAAAGAAATATATTTGAAAGGCCAAATAAGAAAAAAAAGCATATTTTTTTGTTCAGAACGTAATATTTCGTATTGCTTAATCAGAGTACAAAAAAAATTATCATCTGGTATTTCTAAACGATAATGAATTTTTAATTACTTATAATAAAAAATAAACTCATTGTTTAATAATCTATTCCTCGATTTCAAACTGCTGTTAATGAGTTATAGCAATAAAAAAAAAGAAGTAAACTAAAATCTGAATAGAATTTAAAATATAGCCTTATCCATTACGTTTGATTAAGTTATTTACCGTTTTAAAGTTTAAAAGGAAGGGAATTGATTAAAATAACAAGATCTAACGTAATAAACATGCCTACTACATAACTTGGACGTCTGTTTTATATACGCATTAAACGATAAGAATATTAACATGGTTAAATGTAGAATAAATTTCACTATAAAAAAGTGCGAACCTATAAATTTTTTAACATTGATCTTGTTTGCTGTCACGAAATAACTGTTATACGATTATTAGCTTGAAGTTATTAAAAAAATATTTAAAAAATTGTGCTTCGATAATAAATTTTTATCATTCCTACATAAACATTATGTGACGCTGAATCGCAATGAAAAATTATGTACATTTGTTTTAATTAAATTATAATTAATTTCGTGTAACCTATGTAAATTTTCGAATGCAAATGTGTTTAAAATACCTATATGATTTGTTTGATTATATTAGGGAGTGGTCTGCCAACAGCAATTTATTTTTTCTTGACATCCATATCGCTCAGCGTATTAATTACAAACATCTACAAAAATGTAATCCAAATAACAATTTAATTCACACACATGAATAAGCCACGTATAAGTCAGTCAACAGTGTAAATTATATTCAGGAAGATCTGATTGTCAATTATAGAAAAAAATAGGAAATAATTATCGTACAAAAGAAAGTGTTTACGAATTCTAAAACCTATCGACATTGAAAACGGATAAACATTTCATTCAACGAATAAGATAAATCTTTCTTGGCACAATAATTGACTTGAAATCAGAGCACAACCAATTAATTATTTGAAATTAAATAGGCATTCAATTTTTGGTAGTTCATAATTATAACGTCTCAACATTATGAATTTTTATAATAACCGTGAAGTGTTTTATTACGTATTATCACTATAATCTTACAATTACCAAAAACCTAAACAGGATAAAATAAACGGTATTTTCAAGAATACAGTTTAGTAAAACCACTTACAATACGTGATTCAGCTGACTGAATTACTTTTATAATTAAAAGATCGTAATGTAGAACACAGATAAATCCCACTGTAGGAATTTTAACAATAAAAGTTAGTTTACACCAAAGCATATTACGACCCAGTAAACTATTTTAGAAACGTTAAAATAGTGTAGTAAACCATTTTAAAAGAAAAGATTTGTTTTTTTAAGCTAATTTGAAGTGGGCGAATATAAATGCTAACTATTAAAACTTATGTCAAAAGCGTTTGGAATAAATTATAAATTTAACAGTATCTGGCACAATTGTATAATGAAATAACAATCGGAGGATTATTAACATAGAATGTGGAAAAAATAAAATTAGTGTTATAATAATTTAAATACAAAAGTACGGGATTATAATCCTCAGGGTTGGCATTTATCACAACAATATTTTAATATACCGTATCACCAACTGTAAGTGAAAGCTTCCTTTGATTAAGTAATTAATGATTAAAGCACAATTGTATATCATAGCAAGATGCTATCTTGCACTTAAAAAAAATTAATATTTTTTTTTTATAGATATTTTGAACGTTCATTTACTTGAAGGCGAAAAAACCAATTAACTTATATTTCGTTTTATTCTCGCTGGTACCCCGAAACAGTTACCGATAGTTAACAATGAAATGAATTTTTTGTAGCCAGTGATGAAATGCCAGGCCAGCCGGAATTCGATCCAGAATCTCCAGATGATTGTTACGCGGCAGAACGATCACTCTGCCACGGATGTCGGTAAAATTATTTCAATTAATTTATTTACTGAAATAAACAAAACATTTCGAGAAACAAACAACACTTAATTATATATAAATGAAATTACAATAATAATCGAATTATTTTATCCAATAAAACGATAAACTATAAATAAATTGTTTTAAAGTATAATTTTTTCTTTTACAACAAATGTATTAAAAAAAGGACAAATTAGACAAATAGGAAAAAAATTAATACTAAGAAGAAAAAAAAAATATATATATATATATACCAAAATGAAAACATACTATTTAGTGACTTAAATTATAATACAAAATAAAAATGCTTAATTAGATTAACCAGAAAAGATAATGATACCAAAAAAAAAAACATTTGATAAATCAGATCATGGTCATAATAAAACAGTAGTAAAACAATAAATATGTTAAAATTATGCTTTCCAAATAGAAAATAAAAATAAATGAAATATGATAAAAATTGTGATCGTTCATCCGTAAACTAAAAAATACGGAATTTTTAAATCCATAGAAATATATTTTATAGTAACCATTAAAACAATGAAGGACAAATTTATTAAATTAAACGTTTCTTATTGTATTAAAACTAAGGCGCACCTAAAACAAGGTGCGTACAAGGCCTTTTTTTTATAAAATACGAAACTAAACCATTCATAATAATAGAATAAAGCCTGGAACCGTTATATCTACATGTATATATATATAAAATTGTAAATTACTAAACCTCTTTTTAATCTAATTTGTAAATCACCTGTAAATGCAGGTGATTTACAAATTTCTTCTAAAATTCATTCATTCATTTTAGAAGAAAAATGAATGAATGAATTTTTTTTGTGAAAATACAACATTCATAATCTAATGTCTTGTACTGATATTTTTTATCATTACAAGACATTTAAAATCAAACCGTTTTGTTACTATTAAACATCCAACAAGAAGTACTGCTTAATATTTCATCATTCTACACATATAAATTTATTTAAAATTAGATGTTACAAATCACTTAATAATGATTAAAGATTAAATTCGAAATTAAAACTCGACTATAAGCATATGCATAGTGGTTGCACAAGTCGTCACAATTTCACATTTTGTTTTATAAAATGTACTAAAGAAGAGACTAAACCTATTTAAGTTCAGTGAATAGTAAAAAATTAAAAATAATTATGTTTGGCGGCTTTATTTATTTTATTTATCCTTGACTCAGTAAAAATTCGTTTTTTCTATAATATTCCACAGAAATACTGTGACATCACTCTACGACCATTTATTTAGTTTCATATAAATATATAATTAAGTCTAAGTAAATATGATCTTTAATTCAAAAAAAGATTACGAAAATTAAACCACTGTAGAATTGCTCTCAGAATCTCGAAAAATAAATTACTTTGAATTATAAGATTATAACACGATCTTTAATTTATAATTGTATTGTAATTAAATAAATTACTTAGAAGACCAATTAACTAATATTTGGGTTTTTTTAATTCAGTTAATAGTTTTTTTAATTCAAAGAAATGATCGCTATCTGAAATACCGACTGCCAAGTTGAGGGAAGATTGTTTTAAATAAAAAATTATATATAAGATTAGTTAATTTTATAAGGATATATATTTCTTTATATTTTATACTGGCGTAAAGTCGACCAAGTAGTAGTCAACAGGGGTAATTTTATCTTTGATTTTTCTCCAGGGTTTTTTAAAGGTAAATTTAATAATGAAATAAAATTGCATTAATTTTAAGTGATTTAAGAATAAAACAAATCATGATTTTTTTTTTTATAATTATGAAACGAGTAAGCTTTAAATTTATAGATAAATACATAACATGACTAGTAGAATTTTTTTATTTATTGCAATGAATGAATAATAAAATTATTTACGGGTTTAAAAATATTTCTGATCTCCGTGGCGGAGTGAATTCGGCCATTCATGTGGGAGGTCACGACTTCGATTCCCGATCATGCAAAACATTTCTTTCATACACTACAATATTCCACTTCCATATTCATACAAGCTTTCAAAAGCTTCTGCGACAAAATAATTCATAAAGCAAAAAAGGCCTAATAGACATTTACATTTTTTTTTATATTACATTTTACAAATTAAGTTTGTTGAAGTTTTAATAATAACAATACATAACTATGTGTCTGTATTGTTAACTACTTCAGAAGGGGAAAAATTTGAACTATTAAATAATACAACTTTAATAAAATATTTTATTTATTGAAAATAAAAAGGAAGTATTTTAAAAATAAATAAGAGTATAAGCAGGAAGTAATTAACATTAAATATACAGTAGAAATATTTCATGTGATAAGTAACATTGATTTGTCTGGACTATGAGTAACTGCCTTGGTTATAACATCAAAGACACATTGCGGTAATCGACTCATTATACTCTATAATATAATAATCGCGTTCTCCTATCCCTATCTTCAGCATCATTTATATAGGGACACATCAAGGTCAAGAATAATTTATGTCTGATTCATCACAACATCCGTCCTAGTGGTATCATCATCATGAAATAAACAAATAGGCGTCAAGGAAACAGTATTTCGCTATTTTATATTGATGTATACTTATAAAAAGACCTTCATTTTATAAAGAGATGAGGCATTATAACTACATCGGTATAGCAAATAAAAATACTTTATACTAATAAAAATTCTTTAATTTCCTCCTCGGAGAATAATATTTTTAATACATTTCTGAGATATTAATGGCATTTTGATAAAAAAAAAAAACTTATAAAATAATTAAGAATTACGTAATATATATTAAGTAATTTAAAGAAGTTTATTATCTATGACACAAAATCAGCCTTTTTTTCTATGGTAATCACAATAAATGTAAAATATTTTAACTGAAACTTTGGATAATAGATTTTTGACAAAGATAAAATATTACACATTCTAAATGAATTGAGTGTACATTATTACGATTGATATCATGGTTTTTTTTTGCTACAACGAGCAAAGCGAACGACAGCCAACGCAAAATAATAATTTACATAGAATAGATAAACCAGTAAATGAAATATTTTTTTAATAATTAACTAAATTAATTGAATTTGGAGATTTGTATCATTAATTTGTAAGTTTTAATCATACTGAATGGATGATGCTTTTATGAGAAGACACTCATCAGTATTCACCTACTGTTAATTATGATTTAGTGTAGTTACATGGTTGTTAAATAAAATAAGTTCGTCAAGTGTAATCTCTTCAGTCCTCAGGTGGTTTAGTCTGTTGGTTTATATTTATTATATTTTCGTGGTTTAATAATCTTCTTTTATATGTGGTGATGAACATTAAATTTCTTTATTAATATAGTTTTCTCTGGAGCTGGTATATATCTGATGCCCAAACGGGTTAAGGATTGTTATTATAAATAAAAAAAATTCGTTATTCAAACCTAATTTAGATTTTTTGTTGATTCCTCAATAAAATTTCAGATAATTTTAGTTTTGATTAAACTCCATATAAGCACATCATCACCAGACGTATATTAGATTCACTTTAAGACTATCCTGTTGTAAACAAACCACGTAGCGTTGTAATACTGTCTCGAAAGTTATGCGTACAAATAAAACGTGTGTTTTGATGTTTCATGTTTGATTTATTATCCGAGTTATGTTTTGATGTTTTAATTCGGCGCCGACTGAATCGAGTTATTTACGAATTAATTATACGGCAGCTATATTTAAAGTTATATCACTGTTGTAAAAACACGAAAAAGTATTATATAAATAGTGGTGAAGACTAACAAATTACGTCTCTCGGTACATTACTGCACTATATAATCACACACGCTGCAGTCAAATTTCACTACTAAACAACAGCTAGGATAGCTCATGTTTAACTAATTACTTTAATAACTCATACAGTTTTACCAAGTCAGTGATAAGTTATAATATTATTGCTGACGGTTTAATCTTCTTTTGGTTATTTTGTTCTCTAATTTCAACCTTTTTCGGTAAGCGTGTACCACTTTTTTTCTTCCAAATCAGTCGGTATTTGGAGGCATTGCAGAGAAATTATAATCTAACCAAACATAACTTATGCTCGTAATTTAAGTTTGGTTATTACATCTAATTTTAAATGTCAATATATAGTAAGTTATTAGGTAACATATTTTCTTAATAAGTTTAAATTGTTATTCTTCATAAAACCATTGTGGGGGAGAAACAGAAAAGACCCCATTTTAATATACTGTATTTGGTTTATATACACATGTATACTTGTCTCAGCAAAAAATAGTAATTTTCAAATTTTGAATCAAAAATAAGAACAGATATTGCGAAACGAATAGGATCTAAAAAATTTTAATTTGTTAATATGATGGTAATACGTTGTTTTCTTTCATAGCATATAATAAATATATATAAAAAAAATTTAAGCTAACAAAAAAATATTCATATAAAAATTTGTTCATTCAATACTTAGCAACTAACTGAAAGTAACACTAAAAAATAAAAATTATTTGTACATATTTCAAACGTTTTAACATATTAATTGACGATGTAAAGTTGGCGAAACTAATTAAGAAAAAAAAGTAATATTTACTAGCATCTAAAAAAAAATTATTGAAATTAATTTAATCGTAATAATTAAAAAATAATTTAGTAGCTTTTAAATTAGAGTGCGTTATAAATTTCAATATTGTGGTGGTTTGATCAAGATACAGAGACTTCTGTTATCGGGTTGAATTTGTTGTACAATCATATTTACTATACAATAACACACTCTTCTGCAGTTCTGCGCAAGAAGACAGACTTCGTTTCAGACTCCTTCAGTATTTCGCAGTCAGAAACGCAGGGATTTTCGGAGTACAACGCTCTGCATACGTTCAATTAACCACTAAATCCTACACGCATGCACAAAGTTTCAATTCCCTCACCCCTGTGACTTACTGCATAAGCGCATATGAAAAATACACCAGTACACAGTAAACATAACCTCACATTTTTTAGACTTTAAATTGAGCGTAACTCAAGAACGACTAAACCAATCTTAATCAAACGATTAGCTAAACATTTTTCACAAGTATATGGTACTTTTATACTTCTCATACCTCAAAACGTAAAGAAAATTCATTTTCACCTCCCACTCATACCATGCGACAGAAAGTAATACTGTAGTTTTCTTCGTAAAGTCGCTAAAACGGATATTGTAAAAAATAAATGTTTAATTTAAAACTAAGCACTTCTTAAAATCTATTATTTTTTATGTATATAATCTATATACGTAATTTATAGTGTACACTTGTAGTACTATTATAGAAAACAAATTTGTTCCCCCAAAAAATAAAATGTAATACGGCGCAAAGTAAGCTACCGTAACAATAACTTTGTCATTTTGAAAGCTCTGGATTGTTATAACGTTTGTTTATTTATACAAGTTTCAACTGTATGAACAGAAAAAAGCTTTTTCCAGTATTAAAATATTCAACGTTTAGAAAAAGCATATTCCTATTTCTTGTATTCAAGTAAATAAACTATGAAAGAAATTTAACAACGGGAAAGCAAGGGAAGTAGTTCAACAAACAAAATCATCTCAATTCAGTCAGATGTAAAAAAAAAGCACGAGAATTCTTCATTTATTTATTTAGAATCTAATTTTTTCAAGAACACTAGTTTAATTATTACTTTTAAAAAATATATATAATTTTTGTTAAAACTCTGTTGCAGTTATTCGATTTTTTTTTTAACCTCCGAGTCCACAGTTAAGCATTACTTCAGAGGATGAGATGAATGATTTGTAGCGTGTGTGAAAATGCCATGCCTGACCGGGATTTGAACCCGGGACCTCTGGGTGAAAGGCCGAGACGCTACCAAACTGGGTTGTAAAAAATATTAAAACCTTTGTTTGAAGGCATTTTGAAATATGATTAAAAATAAAGTTATTCGATTTACTAGTGATTTTTTTTACTTCCTGTACGAAGTAAAGGACGTGATCACGAAAAATTTCGGTTTTCAGATTTTAACGGAAATATCCATTTTTACTAGTTTCGGCGTGACTTCTGTACGTACTACGTATCTCGCATAACTCAAAAAAGATTAGCCGTAGAATGTTGAAATTTTTGTTTTAGGACTGTTTTAACATCTAGTTGTGCATCTCCCCTTTTGATCGCAATTGACTGGACCAATAGTATCCAAAAAAAGCCCAAAATCCAAACAAGTTTGAATTTTTTACTTTTTCTGAACTGCAGTAATAAACCCTCATTGAGAGCTTTTCAATGAGATATCATAAGTAGTACTTATTTTCATTGGTTCCAGAGCTATAGCCAAATAAAGTTTTAATTAATGAAATATTTGGATCTTACAAGGAGAAGGCACACGGTTCAAATCCGATTTCATCTCCTTTTTTTTAAATCTATATATATTGTTTATTAATAATTATTAATCTCCGATTGTAAAAACACTTTTACGGTAAATAATAATTCAATAATAACACAAAAAAAAAGAAGGAAATATATGTTATTAATGAAATAAAAGTTTATGTACTTTCCGATTGGGCTATAATTCAACAAATTCCAAGTATTACGTGCTCATGCACAACCAAGGCACATGGGATTTTTCTTAAAGTGAAATATTAATTAATAAAGAAAAAATACACAAAAATAAACAACAATTAAAGGTTATTTATTAAAAATAATCCTCAAATATATTAAATAAACAACAATTAAAGGTTATTTATTAAAAATAATCCTCAAATATATTAAATAAACAACAATATTGTGTTTTTATAATAAAACGTATAAATTTTCAAGGGTAAATTTCATAGCGATATATTTACAATTAGGAAATACTGATAGGACATACACATAACATTAAAATAAAATTATTTGTAGTCTGGTAAAAATACCTTATGCCTGACAAGCAGTGTCTATTTAAATAACCGGTAAAACATGAAAACTACAAAATACGTAATTCTGAAATAAATTTTACGTTAATAATAATAATAATTTTGAAATAAATAAATACGTTGAACTGAAATAAATTTTCCTTCATTTCATTACATCGCACAGATCGCCAAAACAAATCTTATCAAATAAATATACATCAAAAATAAGTTGTTAAGATTTATTTGAAGAAATCTGCGTGATCAACAGCATGTATGCCAATAAACAATTATTAGAAAAAACTAGCGTTTCCTACCATTATTTACTTTAATCTTTACTTATTATAGTAAAGATATTATATAAGATATTTATTAATAAATAATAACAATAAATTCTAACATACAAATAAAATGACAGTTTCTAATTCTCTGGATCTATTAAACTGTGCTTCAAGCCAAATAAAAAGGTATTCCTAATAAAATTATTATCGAGATTAATGTTCTCAATGAGATTATTGTTCAAATTTTACAGTTAAATCATCTTTCCCTGAATAATCATAGATATAGATTAATATATTTCTAAAAAAACTCCAATAACATGTATTTACTAAACAAATATTCGTAATACAAATAACTGTATCGTTTGCAATTGGCTGAAAAGTTTTCAGAAATGTTAAAATCGTATAATTAAAAACATTAAAAAAATAATCAAATAAAATTAATTAATGAAGGAAAACCAAATATTCAAAAAAAATTAAACTGTAGCAGATTCAAAATATTGAAAAACTTAAAACATGTTTCAAAGCAAAAAAAAAAATAAAAAACTATCGACTAACCTGTAAATGTAACGAAAATATCCAATTAATAGCTGTTGCAATCAGCTAGTTAACTATAACAGTTGAAAAAGGGGTGCAGCTCCAGTCATAACACATATTAGCACACATTTTTTTAACATTTATATACATTAATCAACAGCATTAAATGAAGTAATAAAACCATTCACTCCGTGAAGTGACCTAATTATTACATTCAATATCTTGAAAGATGACAAAAAATATAACTGTTGTTACCCAAAAGAAGTTAAATGTGCAGCACGAAGTATTAACACGCACAATATAATTTTTTTTTATAAATTCACAAATTTTATTCTACAATATTCAGGCACTTCTCACAATAAAATAAATCATGGCAAATTAGAATTTGTCCTGCTAATTTTATCAATCCTTTTTTTAAAATTATTTTTCTTCTAAAAATTAAATATCAAACACTAGGTAGATGAATTTATCCAAATCAAGTCATCTGTTTAAAAAAAATTAAACGTAAACAAAAATAAATTTTCTCCTAAATTAACTTTTAATTAGAGTATTATTAATATTTTTAAATAATTACACGAAATTATATATTTATTTTTTTAATAAATTTTGAGTCCTGAAATCCAGAATAAAATATTGATACATAACGGTGTCATATAATAAAAATATATGAATTTAACGAAGAAAACTGAGCACAAATACACAATTTCAGTTGAAATTTAAATAATATATGCTTTAAAATAAAGCAGATTTAATAAATCCAGAAATATGAACACAGTAAAACGTAGCCCAGCTGTTATTTTTTCACTTTTCTGCAGGACGTATTCACGCATGAAGCTAGGTACCAAACTGCGACATAATCACACAACGGTTTCCCAACATCGACTAAGCAAGGTTTGGCTTCGTTGGTATGATTGAACCTTAGCAAGCTGTGTAGTTTCTCCTTGTTATCGTTAAGCAGCGCTGCATTACCATCACTTCTAATTCGAATTTATAACACTGGAAGCGCCACCTACTAAGTCTAGAATAATTATCTATTTAAAATTTTTGTTTACTAGCGGATATAATTTTATTTTCATGATACTGCTACCAAATAGTATATTTAAATTGATAAAATTTTTATTCAGCTGAGTGATCCGACTCAAGCAAAGCTTTACTGATAGAAAGAAAGCACGTATCCTTCTTAAGATTTAACAATTTTCCGACTTGCATGAAAGAATATTTCACTTATTTCTATGTAATCTGTTTCACAATTAATTTATTAATTTCCTTTTATAAATCAACTTTTATTAATTATTCTTTTGAATAGTTATATAGTACCTACAACTACTTAAAGTCAGTTACAAGTTTTAAATCTGACAATAATTAAAAAGCTCGTTAATTAAAAATTAGAATTTGTTAAAAAAATTAAAATCTATTTTTAAAAAACGAAAAAAAAGTAGATGTCTGGCCAGTGCAGATCTATTACACGATATTGCAATGTAGAAGTAAATTTCGGACCATTGCAATTACATCCGTAGGATTTACAACGATATGATTGAGTCCCTCGAATATTACGCATTACAAGGTGAACGTTTTGAACATTATTTTACTCCATTTCGGCGTAAGCGACCACAAACAGAAACGTTTTTCCGAGCTTTATGTAACTCTACAGTTGAGAGGGCGTAAAACAGATACTCGTTGGTTTGTAATCTACTTTAGTTACTTCATTACCACATATTATCAAATAAACTGCCACATTCATTCTCATAATCTTCATCATTTGCAACAACTTGGACTTGCGTTTCAAAGATTGCTCTTTAATATTGGATAATTACTAATATAGAATAATTAAAGAGAGTGCGGGTGAGAATTTTGAAAGTAGTTTACTTTTATTTTAATTTATAGATTTATTTAAACATATATGTACATATTTACATATCCTACGACACTCCCGGTAACGTAAGGATTCTAACCCGGGGTAACATCTAAATCGGTTCATCCGTTGAGCTTCTAAGGTGGAATAAACATATTAACACCCTCCTCCTGTTTAGCCTCCGGTAACTACCGTTAAGATAATTCTTCAGAGGATGAATGAGGATGATATGTATGAGTGTAAATGAAGTGTAGTCTTGTACATTCTCAGTTCGACCGTTCCTGAGATGTGTGGTTAATTGAAACCCAACCACCAAAGAATACCGGTATCCACGATCTAGTATTCAAATCCGTGTAAAAATATCTGGCTTTTTTTTACACCCTAAATACATATTTTTACACTCCTTTTTGGGCAGTCGTGTAAAAATTAGTGATGACAAGAAACGAATTTTTTAGTGTATTATAAATATCTAGTCTAACCGGGATTCGAACTCATAACCTTCAGTATAAAGGGAAACTCTGGCTTAATCAGATGAGCCGTTTCTCTAATTCACGTATTTAACTGTAGAGTATTTCTGAAGGTATATCATATTACAAAATCTCATTAAAAATTATTCATAAATGCTTCAAATAATTTATTTTTCAAATTCCGAGCCGATTGTTTCCTTTTCTCACATTTATTGTATCTTGATCATTTTGCTTTACTTCGACGTAAATAAAAGTAGAAGAAATTTTAATTTAGTCCTAAGACTCGCCTTTTTATACAGAGTTGAATTTTATGACAAATATCTCGTTATTATTTTTTATGTGTTTCCTCACCGTATTGTGAAATAGTGACATAAATATCATTATAATCCAACAATTAATTCACACTCCAAGATGCTATTGTCTTACAACGCCCCCTAAGGTACGCCTGTTTTGTGATTTAATTATATGCTTTTTACAAATTAATAAGAAAACAGAATAAGAATCACAGGAAAATTAATATTTGGTTGACCAAATAGAATTTATTAACATCATAGAAAAAAAAGAAAGTTATGAAGCTACGCAAATCCATTTGTCATCAACTTACCTGTATTGCCTAAAAATTTATCATTTACTCAGTTCTTAGTAAATCGCAGATCATTCTACTTAACGAAATGAAGTTATTTATTTACTACTACTCAGCAACGTTTTGATCTTTTTATTTTCATAATAAATTATAAGTAACTGGATAATAAATTACATTGTGTAACAATTACAACAGTAATACAAACAAAATATTTGGAAAATTCCCAAACAATTACAAAATAATTAAATTACATAAATTTTTCCAATAATTTAAATTTCCATTATATTTTTTAGAGGATATAAAATACACAAGCTTTAAATTACAAAACGAACAAATAAACTAAATATTATTTGAATACTGAGATTTTGTTGTAATTTATATAGCAAAACGAAAATTTATAAAAATAGAAATCATATTTAAATATCTTTTCCGTTTAAAAAAATAGTCTCAACTAATATTTTCTCGGAGTATACGTCTTTTAATTCGGCTATGGCTAGTAAAATATTTAATAAATTATCCGTATTTAGATTACTTTGGTTGGAATATTTAATTTATCTCATTAAGCGTCGGATTTATTACTATAAATTCAAAGTGCTTTCTTTGATCATTAAATTATTGGAGATATAAAGAACATTGTTTTGAAGTACCCCTATAAGAATATTTATTTAAATATATAAGATTCAGGTACGTCCTTTAAAGAAAAAACTGACTTTTTTTCTATTTCTTAAGTAATCCATCTCTTATTGTAACTTTCTTATGTAAATTATATATTTTTTAATCTAGCCGCCTACAATTAATCTCAAGCGAGTTTTGTACTCAATTATTTCATCATTGATAATATTATGTACAAAAATTATAGTTGTTATAATTATCGGTCCCTGTACGCTCGTTTTCAATTCTCTACAACATTAGATTTCAAGTGTATAAATTAATCAGTGAATTGTTTGGCTGATTCACAACTTAAAAAAAGTACTGCTTCAGATTTTCATTCTGTCAAACAATCTGAGCTCCCAAATTTATGTTCCATAACAAAGAATATATTTTGAGCGATAGAATTATTCATTTGGTTTTTCTGGGTGCATTGCTTTATTTACATTCAATCAGTTTCCTGAAAAATGAAACTGTACAGTTTGTAATAACGACGTGAAAGGGAGGCATCCAGTAAAAAAATCCAATAAAAAATAAAACGAGTCAAAAATATAATTACTAAACGTAAAAAATTACAAACAATTTGGAAATTAACTGTTAAGAATAAAGAAAAAGTTAAACGGTGACGTAACATAACATAGGTATTAAGAACAATAAAATTAAACGGTTGAGAACAATAAAATTAACAATAAATTAAACAGAACAAGCAATTCACGATTAAAAAAATTGTCACAAGTCATACATAAGAAAAAAAATCATTTAACGATACAGAATGATATTCAACGCACAACAGCCTCTAGATCCAATACATGTAGACTCTTTAGTCGTCTCACATCTTCACTGTTATCCAGAAATTTAACAGCCAGATGGTTTTCATGCGCGTTAATCTTAAGTACATACTTTGTACTGTTTTCTTTTTTTTTATTACCCTTATTAAACACCCCAAAAGCAACCGGCATCCGTCTGCATTACTTCCATTGCTCCCGTGTGTCGTGGCAGCAGATTGCCCACCCTGACTCAGCTCCTCTAGAGCTGCCCATCGGGGTCTCCCGTGGGTCATCAGAACATTCCGACTCCCTCTTATGGGTGGCCGAAATGTCCCTCAACAGGAGACATACTTTGTACTTAGTCGGTGTATTTCTTCATTATTAGATAGCATCATTAGGTAATCGTGGATCTCCTTGTTCTTTGCAAACCATGGCGCTTCCGAAATGTTCCTCAGCACTTTAATTATTTTAAAATATCCATTTTCTCGTTAAATGGATTTTTTTTTATTCAAATAATGTTTTTTTTTGGACATATTTAACGTAGATTTTCCTGCAAAGGTTTTCATTAAACGTGATTCTATATGGAAAACCAACTAATGAAATTGATCTCGAGGGATTTAAAATCATATACCTAAAGGAAATGGCTTCTTCATATAAAGCCTTTATGGTTGGTTTTTTACCGTTTCTAAAAATAAAAAAATTTTTATTTGTTAAGTTGACTTCTAAGTTTTTTTTAAATTTTGTAAGTCGAAATGACAGCAGGATAAAGGTAGAATATGTAATTTTTCAGCATTTATATCCACGCCACAATCTATACAGACGATAAATTTATTACAAAAAAAAAAATTGTTTGTTTAATCCACGAATTAAAATATGAAAAAAATCTGTATATCTTCTTTAATCTAGTAAGAAAAGTTAGATTTGGATTGTTAAAAAGAAAGTAAGTGTCAAAAAACTTGGTGATCACTATTTCGCGATGTTTATTATTTAAAATGATGATTTCCTGTTGATTTGTATTCACTTTAATATATTCATAAACTGGTGTGTTGTTAATACAATAACGAAGAAAGAATTTTACTTGGTTTTTTTCTGTTCTGTTCTTTTTTTAGATTATATGATAATAATTTTAATATTTCTGATCACAGGTTATTGTTAAGATTATTCAGTGTAAAGGATATACAAGTAGTTCACATTTGGATTAAAAATTAATATATTTAAATCCGGACCGTGGAAAATCTTTACAGTAACCGGTATCTCGCAGTAATCGTTCTCGGTTACAACTGATTTTCTTGTTTTGCGTATGTAAATGAAGTCATTCACCTTAGCAAGAATACGAGAGAGACTAAGACAAGTTGGAAGATTAATTTTATATTTATAAAAAAAAATTATTATAGTTTTTTTAATCAATTAAACATTAAGTAGTTTTAAATGACAGATACCATTACCTATTAAAAATCACAAAAATATAAATTTTTAATTGAAATTAGGCATAATATTCAGAGTAATAGTTTGAATAATATTATATAGGACAGGTGTGTATATAATTATTATTATTACAGCTTATTAATCTATTTATGTATGTTAATATTTATGTATAAACGTATATAAAACAGTTATTTTAAACTAGTTTTTACGTATATATCGTAAACTGGTTTATTCATAGTAATTTGCTCTTTGCTTTTTCTGACAAAACAATAAATTTTATTTAATCTATTCTTTGAAACTTGATACATAAATGATAGTATTATTACACTTAATCTTTCCATGTTTTTTTGCATTTATATTACCTGTTTTAAAAACAAATTTATTGATCTTTTATAATTAGCTTAAACAAAAATGCTTTTTTTTTAAATTGCAATTGTTTTTATACGAGTATTTATTCGAGAATTTGGGTCTTCCTGTGACCGGCACATCCAGTTTTTAAGAATAGGAACCCGGGAAGAAAGTTAAAATTAAAAAAAAAATTATAAGTATTATATATTAGATATTTAACTGAAATAATAGTTTTATTGAAATACACATATGATTTAATTTAAATATTATTTCAATCTAATTAAGAAAAAAAAATGATTCAACATAAAATATAAATATCTATAAATTATTAACAATTAAGTAATAATTTTCGCTTACCTGGTAATCTATTAAATGACAAAAGCATGTTTATCTGTTCTACCGTACTGACTACGACAGTTATCACATTAATCTTCTGCATTATAGGCAAAATTTAATCTGAAATCCCATAAAGCATAATAGAAGAGGAGTAAGATATATAATGAATAAAACCCGCGTATGCGCAAAAATGCTTTAAAAAAAAAAACAGATCTGCCTAAATAAATTTTTTTTCTAATGAAATTTATTAAATCGATTTGATTCTGCAAAATGGGATCATCTCAGGTATGTATGTAGAATTAAAGTACAATGTACTAAAACTGCTTTATTGTCCTATAGAACTACAATTTTCAAAAAAAAAAATCAATGAAAAAACAAAATTATTTAAAAATTTAAAAAGGTTAAAAATTTAATTTTAAACTTTATATTTTCGTGTTGATTCGAGTCAAAGACTATGTTTTTACTGTTAGATTAACTGAAATACATACAAAATATATAAAAATGTTATCCACTTTCAATGATTAAAAAAAAAACTAAATAAAGTTCATGTGGGCATGTAATTGATACCGTAAAATTTCATGAATATGAGATTTAGCCCAAGATGCATCGAATAAGTACTTCAAGGTGTTTCGTGAAAACTTATTACGAAGATTCTCTCGAGAGAAAACTTTGGAAGATGTTTATTTGAGGCTATTAGTCCACTCGATTCATTAATTCAAGTTTAAGAACGTCTTTCAAAAAAAAATCTTCGCTGTCTATTACCTGAAGCTGAAGCCATGCTTATTTCCTTGTATTTGGACATTGAATTTGCACTGAAAAAATGTGATCTTCAAGGTTATTCACCACCTACTTCGACTGCAGATGATTGCGATATTCTGTACATGAACATATGAATTTTATATAAAAAAAAAAAAAATTATATATATATATATATATATATATATATATATATATATATGTGTGTGTGTGTGTGTGTGTGTGTGTGTGTGTGTGTGTGTGTGTGTGTGTGTGTGTGTGTGTGTGTGTGTGTGTGTGTGTGTGTGTGTGTGTGTGTGTGTGTGTGTGTGTGAGCGTGCGCGTGCGCGCGAGTTAATATTTTTATAATATACCTCAAAACCGTCACTTTTAAATGTTATTGAAAAAATTATAATTATTGAAAAAATAATAGAAGATAAATTACTTTTCAAACGTATTGCCGCACGATTAAACTTTTGCAGACCTAAGAAAAGACGTATAATTAGAATTATGAAATTTATAGAATATAAATAGTTCTTAACTTAAAAATTTCCATTTTATGCTAATGAAAAACATCTTTTGCGATATAAATGATATCTGTAAACCTATTAAGTATATATGACTGTAATTGTTGATGCGACTGTAAATAAAAGCATTAAAAAAAAAAAGACTATATGCTTTGTAATTTAAGGAAATTGAATAAATACCCATTTTTAAATGAATTTTTTCATTCAATAATATTATCATAAAAAATAAACCGATAAGTTTTTCAAAAATTTTCACAATATGATTGATTTTCTCAGACCTAATAACGATATCATTTAATAAAAAATAGCTTAAATAAATACCGATTTGACATGAAAATTTCCATTTCAGTGAATTATAATAAAAAATAATCGATTTTTGCAAAATGTTGCGATATACAGATGGCTTTAGCAAACTAGATATAATTTATTACAAATATTTTAACTGTATCTATGTACATAAATATCTGTCTTCGTTTAAAAAGAATTTTTTTCCGCAAATAATGCTGAAAGTTGCAAATTTTTGCAAAATATTAACATATTATTAATGTATGTATATGTACACCAGATTTTACATCAATTGAATAACATTTTCATGCTATGAACACCATTTAGTGATCCTGAACCACACAGTTCAGGATCACTAGTTCACGCGAATTAATACACAATTTTTATATTAATTTTTAATTTATTGACATACAATTTGTACAATTACATTTTTTTAAAATCTAAAACTTGTTTTATTCATTTTACCTAACCTTTGCAAAAAAAATGACGGGCTATTTCCCAAAGTATACTTGTTAGAATTTAACATAGGACATAAGACATAGGGAGATTTTTAATAGGCAGTTACTTTTATACGGATTTGAATACTAGATCATGGATACCGGTGTTCTTTAGTGGTTCGAATTTAATTAACGACACATCTCAGGAATGGTCTATTTGAGACTGTACAAGACTACACTTCATTTACATTCATACATATCGTCCTCATTCATTCTCTGGAACCACCTTAGGTGGTTCCGGAGGCTAAAAAGAAAAAAGAGACACATAGGACACAGCTACCTCCCCGGCTTCACGAAATATAGTCAATAGTGATGAAATATTATATTTATTTGAATTACAGTAAAATAATAGAGAAAATTAGTCTTACATTTTATTCTGTGTTTCTGAATTTTGACTGATTCATCAGATAATATCCCACAATAAATTAACACTCGCCCTCTATACTTTTGAATACCCCTGTACGTGTTATTTTTGAGTTACTTGACTTTATGAATGCTGTTGTACATAAATAGTAGTAATAATAATAATAATTGATTTATTTATACATTTAAAACAGGCTTACTCCCACTTACAGTTACCGACGGACGATAAATAAATGTTTTAGCGTGCGAAAATCCTATGTCTGAGCGGGATTCGAATCTGGGACCTCCGGATGAAGATGCTACCATTCCGCCAGGGAAATCAGCAGCAATAATAATATTAATAACAATAATTAATGATCATTTGGTGAACCTAGACGCATTCGTTGTGATAAAGAAATTTCTTATAACATAAAAAAAAGTTATACTGAATACGGTGAAGCATAATTTTGCTACAAAATTTAATTTAATTTTTTTTTTTTAGTTTTTATTTCATTATCCGAAGTAATGTGAATTGTTTAAAGGCATAAAAAACGGTAGTTTTATTGGTGTTATAAAGTTAAGTATTACAGAAACCTGAATACATTCTTCCAAGTACGAAATTCACCATTTATTTATTAAAATAAAAATTATTGATATATGGTTTAATTTTTAGTTACATGACGTCAGATTATAATAATTTATAATATATAATACCTTGTATGAAAAAATACTTAAAAATTTAGAAAATTTATTAAAATTAAATTTATTGCAATTTTTTTTTAATAAATAGTAGTTACAGTTTTAAAAGTAATTTATTTCCCTTTTAATTTTCATATGCCTAATCTGTAATATAAAATTAAAAATAGGTGACTAGTACAAATAACTAATCCATAATTTGTAACCAACTTCCAGAAGCTGACGAATTAGGAAATTATTATTTTTTACATTATTAAAAGTTTTTGAAAACGATCATTTTATTTAAAAACGTTTTTGCTTTTATTTTGGTTATGTAAACGATGAGTAGATTTAAAAATTACATCCGAATGAAAAAAACCCGTTTGCGTGAAATACCACATGTGAGAAACCTGCGTTTTGATAAAAATAAGAAAATTAATGCGGAGAAATTATGTAGATGTTAACCTCATTTTAAGCTAAGCGTATCTAGAATGCGATAATTTTCATTGTATTTTAACTTATTTTGGTAATTTTTTTTTTTTAATTTATCGTAAAAACACGTTGAATATTAGAAAGACATCGAATTGAATTTCATTTTCCTACGACAATACAGTAATAATTAATGATTACAAATCATTCTCCATAAAAATAAAAAAAAATAAAAAAAATGGTGCGTGGGTTTGTTTGTTGTATGTGCTAACATTTTTATTTTAGCTGCTATTGGCGCGGAGCGGACCAATGGTGGTGGTGCGCCCGGTGCACCACCTTCTTGATACTAACAACTTATCTAAAATTATATTTGTGTTTTGGGTATAAAAAGGAAAACATTGGGGTTAGAGCTGCAATAAAAAATCACAGCTCAAGAATCAGCTAAAAATATTCAAGATTTTGAAGCTTTTCGTTGTAAAAGTTCTTATTGTTATTAATACGCTAAATTCATGAATGTTATTTAGTTATAATTGGCAAAAACAATTAAAATAATCATGCGTAATAAAACATAAACCACGTAACATTTTCACAGCGGCCATAAGCTCGCCTTATTCTTTGTAGATAAATAATTAAGATTTCCAGATTGTCTATGTGATCAATAATTTTTTATTAAAAAAACTACCTCTGGTGTTAAAGATGAAAAACCTAATTAATAACCGCCAGAATAACTTTCCTCCTTATAAAATAAAATAAAAAAAATTATGTATCGAGTTTGGTCCATATGTACGAGTAAGCATAGTACATACATAATGAAAAATTATACGATTTAAATTACGAACTACTTCCTCAGTTGTTATGAACTAAAACGAAACTACCGTAAATATAAAACCTGAAGGAGTTACAGATCACGTAATTAAATTATTACCTAAAAACCTACACATGCGGTTAAATTTCTTCCAATTTTATTATTTTCTTATTAATATAGGGATGATAGCATTTGTATTACTTCTTTGTGCCTTGGAGACAGAATAAAAATGTTCGTTTTTCAAACGATGAAATATCTAAATAAATATAGCACGTCGTAATAGAATCCTGAACTTTGCTACGTACTTGAAAAATTACGGTGATATCTCTTTCAAAAGGAAAACTTTTTTATATAGTAAAATGGATTTTCTTCATGATATAAAATCGACTTATTTGAAAAACGAATTGCAAAATAAAATTAGGTATAATATTTTTTTATCATAGTAGAGTATGAAAGTAAATTTATAACAAAAAAAAAATGTTATATATATAAAATATTTAAAAAATTATATGAAAAGAATAAGCCTCAAAATGATCATTACATTTTTTTGTTGAATTTATAAGTAGTTCTAAATCTATACATAATTTTTATTTGCATGGAGAATACAACTCTTTTTGCTATTCAATTAAATTGAAAAAAATTGGCGCACGTGTCGTTCTAGCACATTTAAAAACCACGACCTCAAACCAACTGAATCTTTAACTCAGATGTATGAATGAACGATATTATGCAATAAAAAGATGGAAGAAAAACATAAAAAAATAAATATTTTCCTCGTTATTATAATATTTTTATTTATTTATATTTTTTTTTAAGTAATGCTGTTTTAATTAATTCTTTTTAAAAACCATTTTCAATGAATAAAACATAAATTTAAGTTAATGAAAAAAAAGAAGAAATTACGTTGTCTAAAATGCGATTCATTTTTTGAGTTCTATACATGGAACCATATTGCTTTTGTTATCAACGGACCATGAACCGGATATAAGGTAACTAACGAGGAAGATTGTAAGCACGCTCTGTTTGAGTTTTTATTTATTATTATTATAATACATATATTTTTTTTTTCTAGTACCTAAAAATATTTTTTTGCGCAGTTATTCAGTTTTGTTTGTGCAGAAATTAACAATAGTGTGCAGCCTGTGAGAACGATTTGTATTCTATAAATAAACTTCTGTTTAATATTATATAAAATAAACTTAATGTTACTTAGTTTTTTGCTTTCCTGTTACATCGATAATATCACTAAACGAAAAAATAAATAATTTATTAGTGGTTTTGTTAACTACAATGTGTTATTAAAAATTAACTGAACTGTTAATGGTAATTCCATCTGGAATTTCATTTTTTATAAATCTCTTGATAACTCTGCTTCTATATATATTTATTCAACCTTGTAATTATCTTGCAATTTACTGTTTGACTTAACGGATCAAAGATTTGCACCACTGAAAAAAAAACAAATTTGAAGGTCTCAGCGGATGTTTATTTTGTTAAAAATCTATTAATTGGTTTTCCTAATTACACCAAATTTCCATTGAAAAAATAATTTAAATATAATCCACAAAAAAAATTGTTATTTTAACGGGTTTAGTATCTTTGTTATTCCTAGAAAGGTTCCTGAGCTACGATTTTTTTCCATTCTTTGTTTAACAAATCCATTTACAACGAGCTTGATGTATCCCCTATCAAATTACAGTTTCCTTTGTTTTTGTTTATTTATTTGAAAATTTACTTCTCTTTATTACAAATTAATTATCTGGTTAAAAAATATAATTATCATTTAATTAATTATTTACATTACTAAATTAATTATTCTTATATCAAAATAATTATCTGGCTTTCCAAACCTTCCAAATTTAATAGGGATGGGGATTATTTTCTTCATACGGGATGTTAAACGAAAAGTCAATTTTCCTTACATGAAGATATAAATTCCGTAATATTTTGTAACAGTTGAAAATCTTGGTTTTGTATTTAATAGTAATCAACCTATATAACGATTATTCAATTGCTGTTCAATTAATTTAAAATTCTTATTAAAAATAATGGTGTTTAATTAAATAAAACAAAAACGAATTTAATGATTCAATACTGCTAAAAACATTAAGGATGTTAATAGGAATACTGTTGCCACGCAAGAACAACTCAATACGAGGTTTCCTAATTCTTCACTGGTAGAACCCCAAACAACAACTATAAAAGATTCCCATAGAATGAAAATACCCAGAACAAGGTTTTGAAAGATTTTAAAAGATTGAAGCTCTAAAATTTTAAAGAATTGAAAAATAATATTTTCTATCAGATTCGATTATGTATTTCATTAAGATGATTTTCATAGAAGTGTGGAATTTTGTGGAAATGTTAGTCATATGTACGTTCTAATGAAGTATCCTTCGAAATGAAAGTTAGCAAACGGCCATAATAGTATTTATTTGTTTGATGAAAGTTCTGGCGTAATTATTAATCTTTCACTATTAATGAGTCTGGAATTTACATGAAAAGCAGCATTGGGATCTTAGTTTAATATGGAGAAGTTAACAGGTGATTCGTATCTTGACTATTAAAAGACTTTGTTTGATATCGGCCCTCCCATTATTGAGCAACAATACGCCCAAGATTTTTAGTATGCTGTTTAAGTTAGACTACCTCAGTCAAACTTTTCCTGAATGGATAGGATAACGAAAAAACGGAGTAGCCACTACATCTATGTGATCTGACACTTTTCTAAAGAAAACCTTCAATGACGTGGTATTTTCTTCAAATTGAGCTGAACCGTCTTAAAGTAAAGCTTGAAATCTCAACAGATTTTATTAATCTGGAAAAGTTTTACTGCGGATAAAACTTCAGAGGTTAAATTATGACGGAAATGTAGAACGCCAGACGAAAACACTTTGGAAATTCCTCCGGTACGTATTAAACAATTAATGTTAAAAAAAAACCGTTTTTTATTCATTTTTTTCTTGTCTGTTGAGAAACTTACTTAAAGCCCACCCGTTCATTATCGTCTTGTTACACCGAAATTAACATAAGAAATCATTAGTAAATCAATTTGGGTGCTTATTTACAACGTGTGTTATCTGTATTCTTAATTCTATACGTTAATAACAATCAATACATACAACTGCGAAGTCCTGTCGTATTACTCAACCTAACATAAAAACAAATCTTTGAAAAATGTTATTTATTATAGCCAAAAGTTATTTTTGATTAGTATTCTCATCGACACGAAATTAATTTTAATATTACTGAGTATAATAACTCTGATATCAGCTAATAAAGATATTTTATGACTTTTGACTACTTTGAAGGAGTTTAATTATTACAGCTATACCTTCGCTGATACACATGTAATTTGATCAATTTCCATAATGTAGCCCTCCCTCCTATAATTGCTGCTAAAAATAGCACTATATGCTTGCCTAATTTAATCAAATCTAAACATTTGTTATATTTGCAGTTTAATTCATCAAATATACGCAGATTTTCCTTATTTACTGTTGTCTTCATTTCTCAAGAATTTGGGCTTGCAATAATTTTCAAATAAATGTGCGCCACATGTAACGTACAATTTCTTTTAAAAAAATTTCAAGTATAAAGGGAATTCCTCAACAGGAAAACATCGAATTTAACAAATAAAATGTTCAAATATTTCATTTATTACTCAGTATTATTGAAGCAACTATTGAATTCAAAGAAAAAAAAGAAGTTATTGTTTGCTTTCATAATGAAGTAACCAGCTTAGAATGAATAAGGAACAGAAAATACAATCACGTATTTGGGGAAAAAAAAGGTCTTATATTCTAAACATATTATTATTCTCTTATAAACAAACATATGAATTATCATAAAAATAACTGAAAAAAATGGTCATATAATTTTTAATAACGAAGCAAACAATAAAAATAACAATAAAAAAAACAATATCCTTTACAATTTAAATGTTTTTTTTTTTAATAATGTAACGTATACGTTTTTCATGATTATTTTTTGTAAATAAAAACGAATAATGGAACTATAAATATTTTCATGTTAATAAAAATTTAAAGGAATCAGTAAAAATACAGCGTAAAAAACAAAAAACTACATTATCCTACTTTGTTAGTTTCCAAAATGATTTGATGCTTAGACGACCAGACATAATCCTCAAATCATTCCCGAATAACAAGCCTCCTTCCAAGCATCCCATACCAGGGTTACTAGCGAAACTAAAGACTGAAACGGTTTTCTGTTACCTTCTTAACTAAGTCAAATATATTTTAACACATCAGAACACTAACCTCATCAAAGTTTATTTAACATCCATTTCTTCATATGGCATACGTTAATTCTTATTCATCTGTAAGAATTGGCTATGTAGTTATTATTCTCAAAGAAAGCAAATCTGATCGTCGGCTTTTGAATTTCAGATGTTTTACATGTAACACAACCGTCAACATACTTTAGCGCTTTGCTGTAGTTAATAGTTGAAATCAAGTCTTTACTCGAATGTCTTATTAACAAGTTTTTTTTAGGAATAGAGCAATAGTTACACATACTGATTTCATGGGGGAAAATAAAAATTATCTACGATAATTTTATCAAACACTTGAGAGTACTTGAGATAGCATTTCATTTACTATGGCGAATAATTCATTTGTATAAAGAAAATTTTGCATTTAAATATACTTTGTTTTCTTTTCTTATTTTTATGAGAATTTTTTTACATTATAGCTATCTACTGTACTGTAAATTGAAGTAAATAGGCTTTTACTTAATGAATTTTAAAAATGAATTACCGCAGGATGTTTGAGATTTATCTAAAGCAAGAACAAGTTGTTCAACCAAGAAGGATTATATGAAAACATACATTACGGAAGTCTATTTAATATTCTGAATTTTGTGTGAATTAAAACAAACGAAATGTATTATAAATGTTTTGTTTTATCCTATGGTCATTGTTAGTTGTGGCAGTGCGTTATGCTTTATTTCTGTAATTCTAGATAAAATAAAAAATTCTTAATAGACGATAAGGTGTTGTATAATAGAAATTAACATATTTACAGTAATCTACTAATATTCAGAGACATTTAATCGGTCAAAAAATCCATGAAGTCAAAGAATAAAGAGTGTATATTTAGATGTGAAAGAATAAAGAGTGTATATTTAGGTTATTGTCTTCTAATTTCGGTGAGATAATGTAAAAAAATGTTTAAAATTATTAAATACCTTCCCACTTACTTTGAAAACAAATTGGATAATTTTCTTTCATAGTAAATTATGCATCTTTCGGAGATAATTAGTATTATCTTCTTGAACAGAATTATCGTAAGAGCTGTTGATTATTGAATCCGTTTTAACGAAGTACTTTAAATATCTATATTTTGTTTTTGTCAAATTAGATGTAACTGTAGAATTCATATTTTTCAACTGTTTTAAAATTAAATTTTTGCAATGGTTTTGGGACAATTTGAATGTAGTAGTTAATAATACTGTTTAACGAATAAAAAAATGTTTTAATATATATTTTAAAACAAAGTTTTATTTACTGTTTAGTATAAAAAAAACAAAAAAATCCGAATATCAATTAATCGATCAATATAGTGGACACCTTTTTTTAGATTTTATTTTTGGCTCTCGATAAAAATAGGACATTTTTTTTGGACTAAAAAATGTGTCTTAAATATTAATGTGGTATGTTTTTTATCTTTTAAATTAAAAACAGGATGGAAAAATGGTTGGTTGTAAATGAAAGAAGAATTTTAATTAAAAATCTTAGAAATATTGTAAGTTAAAAACAAAAAAAAAAATAATAATAAAAACGTTTAGTGGTCTATATACTATTCTAGGATTATGTGAGTAGTTCCATTGTTTATATACACACCACCAAATAGGGTTGTATATAGTATAGTTTGAACACATTTACCCGTACTTCTGATTTTTTACCGACTTTTCGAAGAAAATTACGGTATTACTTTAGGTCGCATGGTGGGAAGGTGGGGGTAAAAATGAATCTTCTTTTTCGTTTTGAAGTATTGTACGAAAATACCATTTACTTAAAATGCGGTTTCCTTATATATTTATATCTATTTATAGGTGTACGTATAAAACTTCGTGGTTCGAAGATTTCCAAAACTACCGCATCAATTTTATTGAAATTTATATATGCTGTTTTTGAAACTGTACATGTGAAAATTTTATGAAGATTGGTCGAGTCGATTTTGAGTTACGGTCAATTTTAAAAATCGAAAAAATTTGAGCGGTGCAAATTAGAAGTGTGGTTCGATATGATGCAAATTGGAACGTGGAATTAAAAATGATATAACAAAAAGTGGATCTTATTGCGCAGAACTGTGTAAATATTTTTTTAAATACAAATGTTAAAAATCGTTACGATATAATTTAATTGTTTTGTCAAATTACATGCCCATAAAATATTTTAATTAGTTTCTTAGAAACAAAAAAAAAAAAAACGATTCTAGTTAAAGGATATAAAACTTCCATAATTCTCTTTAAAAATGAGTACATATGCGAAAATTTTGAAGAGAAAAAAAATAAGAGTATGCGCATAAAACTACTCGCGCACAGGTGTTATTCACAATTTGATCTTCAACGAATAGGAAGAAATTCGTTTTATCATGTTTAGAAAGTAGGCTACCGTTTGAATACATTTAAAGAAAATGAACTCACAATTTTCCTTCAATATTATATATTTCCAAAAATTTTTAACAATTTTAGTCGATGTAAGATTAAAAAATAATAAAAGTACAGCAGAAATATCTTCAGTCTAACAATATATTTTGTACATTATTTTTTCTCAATATTGTCATAATTGTATTTTGTTTATAAATAAGCTTAAATGTAAAAATAAATATTTTTTTTATTTTTATTTATAAACCAATTTATTAGTTAATTTCATCATGCTAGCTTTCATTTATGATGAAAAATATTCATTAAAATAATTTATTAAAAAAAGTAATCAATCAAAATTTCAAAAGAACCGGTTAGAATAAATTCAAATTATATTAATCTTCAGTTAATTTTGGAAAGTTGTTGACATAATCAATTTCTAAATTGATAACTTCATTAAATAGCATATCGTTAATATAAATAAAATTGAAATGAAAAAATATACAACTGTCTTTACAGCCAGTAAGTTGTAATATATACAGCTTATATATATATATATATATATATATATATATATATATATATAATTTACGGTGACATTGGGTTTATATAAGTTACAGAAAATTAATAAATTTATATTTAAATACAAGTTTTGGTGTTTTGTACATTTATCCACAATCCTTCAGTATTATATTTGCTATTATTATAATTATCTCGGTTATTATTTCTATTTAATAGTATAACACATATACAAATATATGTTTATTATACGAATAAAAACAATGCTTGCATTCTAAGATTTATTTTATTCCTGTTATAAATACAGAATATACATTTCACTCTTTCACTAAATTTAACAGTGTCAGCGTTATAAAATTCTACTTAAGTTTCTTCTGTTTTTATGATAACAACTTTTTTAAATTTATACCCTAATAATAAAGAAAGTTGAACGTTTACTCTAGGTAAAAAACTATAAAAATAATCGTTTACGGATACCATGTTATTTCTTCATTAAATAAATAAAATTTTATTTCTTTATATTGATTAAAAAAATATATAAAAAATAAATACTTTTTTGTTTACATTAATTAGAAAGCAAAAATTTAAGATATAAAGAAGAATCTATTAAAAATTATTATTGTCCTAAATAATCACTTTCATTATACCTTGAAGGAAAATTATTGTAATCGGTCTAGTTTGGGCATGTACGGTTTTCAACGGATCTTGACGTTTTGACATCTAAGGAACCAAAAAACTAGATGGAAATTTTCTGGATGTTCGTATGTTTGTGTGTATGTTCGATGTCGTCCTCTAAATTACCTTATATCTCCACCGGCTTTGATCAAACTTGGTCAGATTACTTCTATGTGTGGGGCATTGATGCCATTAAATTTTCAACTTAAGGTCAAGAGGATAAGGCTGTACAGCAAGGTCACCCTCAGAGTCTGGAGATTTCGCCTAAAGGTTATATTTTTCTTAGGCATATTTATTAATAATTAAAAAATAATGACATTTCAAAAAACATTTTTACAAAATCGCACCTCCACTTTAAATAATTCTCTTAATAAACTGGGCTAAGTGGGTATATTACGTCTTTTATAGTCTTGTACAGTCTCAAGCCGACCATTTCTGAAATGTGCGGTTAATTGAAACCCAACTACCAAAGAACACCGGTATCCATGATGTAGTATTCAAATCCGTATAAAAGTAACTGCCTTTACTAGGATTTGAACGATGGAACTCTCGACTTCTAATTCAGCTGATTTGCGAAGACGCTTTCACCACTAGACCAACCCGGTGGGTTGACGTACAACTAGCTAAACGCTACGTTGTAACGTCACAGGTGAGCGGTAGAATTAAATAAATGAATAATATTTAAAGTGTAAAAAAGTATTTAAAGTGGCCGCTAGTACCGCCACACCCGCACGAATGAAATACGATATGCGCGCGCGCTTTAATTTGAATCATTGAATTAAAAAACAAAAAAATATTATATTTAAATAAAATTATAAATATTATTAATTAAATTGTGTGTCTATAAGCCGTGCATCAGAAAAAAGCCGCGTGACGGGAAAGTCACGCGGCTGTGATTTCAGCTATTTTTAAGTAAAAAAAAAAAATATATATATGATGACGTACAGTATATAATTTCACTGATGAACGTATGAAAGTAGGTAGAAAATACTGAAACGATGAAATTCTTCACTGAATTATCTTGTAGAGTTGGTAACACTGCTTTAATTTTTTTATATTGAGGATAGTTACATTAAGCAGATCGATTTCGTAATCGAAAAAAATCGTAAAAAAAAATTATTAATTTTTTTTTTTTAAAATGCAATATAAAATAAAAACAATATTTTTTGAATTCATACATTTTGATTTTCTATAGTTAGCGGCTAACTAAAAGTAAATATCTAGTATAGTCTTTTATTCTACTAGAAATGTCGTATTTGGAATTGGTTTGAAAATTTAAAGATTGTAAAAAGTATACTTTTTAAAATCAGATTGACTTTTTTTCACTTTATTTTATTGTTCGTTTTTTACAGTATTATTGCCGGTATCGAAAAACGTCGTTTACAAGAAACCTGGTTGTTGATACAAATATGAAAAGGTGGATGAAGAAAAAATTAAAAGCCGTTACAACAAATTTAGGGTAAAAATATAGCTAAAAGCATTTTTAAAAGTCGTTTTCAACAGATATTTTATGTTTAAAGCATGTTAATACAATGTTTCCATCAAATTTTACTAAATTTTCTTTTTTCACTTGAATTTTATCGAAATTGATATTTTTAATAGCAATTTTATTAATATTCTTGGAATATCAGAATGACAAGTTTAAGTCAGTAGCTATATATACCCATCCATAAAACATATCTTCAATATCATTTAGTTTTTATCATAAACAGACAATTTAATTTTTATTTATAAAATTTTACTTTGGACCACCTAAAGTAAATTCTCTATAACATAAATAATGTTAACACCGGTTAACATTATCTGCTGTAATAACTGCATTACTTCAAAGTTAAGAAAACTCAGTTGATGCTCAGATTTGGGATGGATTGCCGGACCGGTTATTTCCATCTTGCTACCTGCAAGGTGGTCAACTGGTGGGGTTTAAAAGAAAAAGAGAGTGAGAACAGTTTAATCGACTAAACTGTTCTCACTCGATCATTCGACGTTGTTCGACGTTGGTTGTTTAATATCGAGCATTAACATTTTAGCTACTGTGATAAACAATAATTATAAGGTGGTTACCAAATCCTTTCCACAACGAATTCATTTACGCACGAAGTGTCGGACTCCTGCTGGTGGTCTAATCCAACTGTCATCAACAGACTACCGACTAAAACCACCACCCTTTGGAGTAACCCTACGCATCCCGGGATCTCCCCGAGGCATTACTACGAGATGTGTAGGCTCCCTTACGAGCTCACTCGTACCAACAACACGTCTCGAATGCTTCAGACCACATAATACACTTATAACCGAAACATTATTAAGGCGATAGGCATAACACGACAACCAGCCAGCAAAATGTGCAACGATCTTACCATTAACCTGAACGGAAAAGCGAACACCTTCAACGCGGTGTTAACCTTCAATGCGAAAGGCGAACACGATGTTTTCTAATAATCTTACTCCTTCAAAGGAAATAAAATACTGCTCTTAAAACGCCACGAACAAGCCAGGATGTGAAATAGGTACAAAGCAACGACGATCTTTCAATTAAGATCATCCGATCTAATTTTTTTCTTCTATTTTATTTATTTATTTTTTTTATATATAAAATCCACAATGAGAACCCACGACTCCTTGCTTTTATAATCTAAACCTAGCCTAAACATATACCTAACCTAACAATGATTATATAATATTTCTAATATTATATCTGACACCTCAGCTTGATAATAATGTACATTCAGAATTAATATACCTTAACCACATTATGATTAACATTATTCAGCCAGATTCACTGCCGAATGGCTAGAATTTGTGCAATTAATCTTTCTCTCACGTTATGCTGAAAAAACGTTAATTTTGTTGTTAAATAACGGAAGTTTTTAATATTTTAATTACTGCAGTGTAGTGATCCAACAGCTGACGTAACGTTGTTTGAGGCTGTCAAAGCTAAAACATGTAGGTTTTTTAATATGATATACTAATCTCAATTTCAAACGATTAAACCTATTGAAATTTGATGAATTAATAACCTGTCGTATTTTAACGCTTTAATATTGAATAATATAAAATAAAAAGATCTACTTAATATAACGTTTATTTTTTATTTTTTAATATGTTTTTACTAGTAATATCAGTTCGAGTATAAACACTGGTGCTCTTAACCTTCTTTATATCACAACATAAAACAATTACATTTAACAAACCATTTCAAATAATCGCGAATATGTTTTGGAATACTTTGTTGTAGGACATAAAATAAACACGACTCACTTTTCGTTGGAGTTAAAAATTGGTGTGTGGAGGGTGAAATCTATTGCTGTACATACATGGATAGAGTGCTGGTTTGTTTATGGCTTATAAATGAGTGTTTTATTCATTTAAAAAAAAAATATTATTTAACTTGTTTATATTTTTTACATTTTGATAAAGTAAATACTATCATTTTACAAAACTATTTTCAAAAACTAATTTTTTAATTTTTCAAATTTATATATATTTTTACATTTCATTATTTCAAGTTAATTAAAATGTTTTATTTTAGTTTTTTTTTTTTTGGTGCATTTAGACCTCATAGGATCATTTTAGTTCAATTTCTAGGCCAGTCCATTTTATAATCGGTTCTTTTTATTTCCGAATCGTGTGAGTTGTTTTAGTCTTGCTTCTTTTCTTTTTGCCCACATCTTTTTGAGGCGTTCGATCTTTGGCGCCTGTCCTCATCTGAATACACCCTGCGGGATTTCTTTTTTATTTTAGGTTGAAATGTTATCATATTAGTCTTAATTAGTTGTCGTATTTTCCAGATTTTGTAATTAGATCTTCTTTGGAGATTCTCGACTCTTCCATATCTTTTCGAACTTCCTTTATCCATTTCGGTTTTGTTGTTCTTTCCCAGTATAAGTTAATTATTTGGTTTGCAAGTCTGGTGTTTTCTGCTCTAAGTAGGTGCCCCAAGAATGAAATTTGTTTTTCCTGAAGAAATTTGTTAGTGGGGTTATTATTTTATATACTTCTTCATTTGGGATTATCCTCCACTGTCCTTCTACTATGTTTTTCTTGTTTATGCATTTTCTGACTATCCTCCTTTCTATCTTTTCGATCCTTTCTACTTCTCCAATTTTGTATTAGTAAGAATATAATACCTATTCACACATCTGAATGTGCCTTAGCTTATGCTCGGTAAAATTCTCTTTATGTCCTTTATCGCAGTCCTTTTTTAGTTTTATCAAAACAGGTTTTTCAGATTCTTATTTCTTGCCGAGCAACTATTTTTTTCATAAGAGCAGTGGTTTTTTAAAGTAAAAATTTTTTTAGTTAAATTGTCTTTAAAAAATACACCAAACCTCAAAAATCTTAAAATAGAATCATTTTCTTCAATTCTTTTTGAAGTTGAGACAAATTAAGTGTCCATAAATTAGCCAGCAGCGGTTTGATTTTAATTTGACGCCAAATTTTAAAAGTTACAATTAAAAGTAATTAATTTTTATTGTAGTTTTTTGAAGTCGATATATTATTATTTTTTTAAGTTTTTACATTTTAAGTTTATTTTAAAGTTTTAAACTTAAAAAGCTGATAAACAGGAGCTCCACTTCCCAGTTTTACCGTATAAATAAATAAATACATTCATTAGGTTTTTCTCGTCATAAATCATTTAACTAATTTTATTTACATCTCATTGTTTTCTCATGAGTAGCATTCTTAAATTTTAAAACATTTTCTATATCCAACATTCTCAATTATTCTACCCGCATTTATTCTAGTCTTTCTTTGCATAATATTCTTATTTTTTAACATTTATTCTATTACCATTGCTCTAGATGCCTTAAGGCTTTTTTCATACCTTCTTATATCATAAATTTCTTATTTCTTCGATTTTTATTCAAATCATTTTATTAATAAATATATGCATATAATTGTCAATATTCTCTTATCAATGCACTTTTCAGATTCTGTTTTTCTTCTCGTTCATATTTATATGAACGATATATCTCATATATCTTCATATATTTAAATTGGGTCCAACACCCAATTTAAAAATCATAATAGAAGAATATACACTTGGAAAAAGCCAGGCGATACTGCAAGGTATCAGATAGATTATATCATGGTTAACCAAAGATTTAGAAATCAACTCGTTGACTGCAAAACTTACCCTGGAGCAGACATTGATAGCGACCATAATTTGGTGATAATGGAATGTAGATTGGGGTTTAAAAACCTGAAGAAAAGGTGTCAGCTGAATCGGTGGAATTTAGAGAAGTTTGAGGAAGAGGAGGTAAAGAAGATTTTTGAGGAGGACATCGGAAGAGGTCTGAGTAAAAAAGATAAGGTAGAAAATGTAGAAGAAGAATGGGAGAATGTTAAAAAGGAAATTCTTAAATCAGCAGAAGCAAACTTAGGCGGAATAAAGAGAACTGGTAGAAAACCTTGGGTTTCAGACGATATATTGCAGCTGATGGATGAACGTAGAAAATATAAGAATGCTAGTGATGAAGAAAGTAAAAGGAACTATCGGCAATTAAGAAATGCAATAAACAGGAAGTGCAAACTGGCGAAAGAAGAGTGGATTAAAGAAAAGTGTTCAGAAGTGGAAAGAGAAATGAACATTGGTTAAATAGACGGAGCATACAGGAAAGTTAAGGAAAATTTTGGGGTACATAAATTAAAATCTAATAATGTGTTAAACAAAGATGGTACACCAATATATAATACGAAAGGTAAAGTCGATAGATGGGTGGAATATATTGAAGAGTTATACGGAGGAAATGAATTAGAAAATGGTGTTATAGAGGAAGAAGAGGAAGTTGAGGAGGATGAAATGGGAGAAACAATACTGAGATCTGAATTTAAGAGAGCATTAAAAGATTTAAATGGCAGAAAGGCTCCTGGAATAGACGGAATACCTGTAGAATTACTGCGCAGTGCAGGTGAGGAAGCGATTGATAGATTATACAAACTGGTGTGTAATATTTATGAAAAAGGGGAATTTCCATCAGACTTCAAAAAAAGTGTTATAGTAATGATACCAAAGAAAGCAGGGGCAGATAAATGTGAAGAATACAGAAGAATTAGTTTAACTAGTCATGCATCAAAAATCTTAACTAGAATTCTATACAGAAGAATTGAGAGGAGAGAGTGGAGGAAGTGTTAGGAGAAGACCAATTTGGTTTCAGGAAAAGTATAGGGACAAGGGAAGCAATTTTAGGCCTCAGATTAATAGTAGAAGGAAGATTAAAGAAAAACAAACCGACATACTTGGCGTTTATAGACCTAGAAAAGGCATTCGATAACGTAGACTGGAATAAAATGTTCAGCATTTAAAAAAAATTAGGGTTCAAATACAGAGATAGAAGAACAATTGCTAACATGTACAGGAACCAAACAGCAACAGTAATAATTGAAGAACATAAGAAAGAAGCCGTAATAAGAAAGGGAGTCCGACAAGGATGTTCCCTATCTCCGTTACTTTTTAATCTTTACATGGAACTAGCAGTTAATGATGTTAAAGAACAATTTAGATTCGGAGAAACAGTACAAGGTGAAAAGATAAAGATGCTACGATTTGCTGATGATATAGTAATTCTAGCCGAGAATAAAAAGGATTTAGAAGAAACAATGAACGGCATAGATGAAGTCCTACGCAAGAACTATCGCATGAAAATAAATAAGAACAAAACAAAAGTAATGAAATGTAGTAGAAATAACAAAGATGGACCACTGAATGTGAAAATAGGAGGAGAAAAGATTATGGAGGTAGAAGAATTTTGTTATTTGGGAAGTAGAATTACTAAAGATGGACGAAGCAGGAGCGATATAAAATGCCGAATAGCACAAGCGAAACGAGCCTTCAGTAAGAAATATAATTTGTTTACATCAAAAATTAATTTAAATGTCAGAAAAATATTTTTGAAAGTATATGTTTGGAGTGTCGCTTTATATGGAAGTGAAACTTGGACAATCGGAGTATCTGAGAAGAAAAGATTAGAAGCTTTTGAAATGTGGTGCTATAGGAGAATGTTAAAAATCAGATGGGTGGATAAAGAGACAAATGAAGAGGTATTGCGGCAAATAGATGAAGAAAGAAGCATTTGGAAAAATATAGTTAAAAGAAGAGACAGACTTATAGGCCACATACTAAGGCACCCTGGAATAGTCGCTTTAATATTGGAAGGACAGGTAGAAGGAAAAAATTGTGTAGGCAGGCCACGTTTGGAATATGTAAAACAAATTGTTAGGGATGTAGGATGTAGAGGGTATACTGAAATGAAACGACTAGCACTAGATAGGGAATGTTGGAGAGCTGCATCAAACCAGTCAAATGACTGAAGGCAAAAAAAAAGTCTTTTTTACTTCATCGTTCCTTAATAATTTTACAGCGTAAATAACAAAATCTTTCTACTTATGATGTAATATTTATTCAGTAGTATCCTTTATTTCTATTAAATTTCATAAATTTTATTTACATACAAATTAAATATTTTTCCTCTCTCTGAACCATACTTTTCATTACTACTTCTAATTTTTAGTTACTGTTAAAAGTATATTATCAGATAAAATACAAGCCAGATATATTAAATAAAATTATATTTATTTATGAAAACGATATTTTGAAAAAGTATTTATTAATATATTCTCATATTTATTTTTGTGATGGTCACAGAGATACGCTATTTAATAAGTATTATATGTACAATTAGAAATTATTGAAAATTTAAAGAAAAATGACCTTCATTTTAAAGAAAGTTATATTTCTCAGAGCATGCAACTTATTTCCATCATTCCTTAACCTAAATTTCTTTATTTAAACGTGCGGTTATTTATACTTATTTTATGATCGTTTACTTATTTATTTTTGTGTAATTCATTATCATATTTGGTTCTGGAACATTAAAATACAGTATACTTCACCGATTTACCATAATAAGCAGTAACTACTTCAGTACGGTTAAGTGTGTAATATATTATGTTAGCTGTTAGTTATTTAACGAAATTTAGAATAAAAAGACACATAAATAAAAGCTTCAAGCACATTTCAGTTTCAATGTATTTATATATATATATATATATATATATATATATATAAATAAAAGTTGTATTTTGTAAAAAAAATATAAATAAATTTATATGTATATTATTTATAGAAAATAAATTATTTAGCTGTATAATTTATAACCTTGACTGAATTTTATTATTATTAATATATTTTTGCTCTTATGACTATTTTTGTTTTGATTGTAGTATGAAATCGAGTAATCAAACATGAATATATGGAAAAACCTACTAAATATTATCATTCAACTTAAAGAATGAAAATTATATTATTTACATTTTTCATAAGTTTTTATTTACAGCGTATTAGTTTTAAAGGCGTGTAGTTTTAAAGACAATCATTAGTTTATTGTCTTATTGCTGATCTCCGTGGCTAAGTGCTACGTCTCTGTCTTTCATCCAGAGGTTCTGGGTTAGAATCCTCATCAGGCACGACAGTTTTTCGCAAACTACAAAAAAATTAACTTTATTGTCATTCCTTGGCAACTGTTATTGGGTCCCAGCCAGAATAGAACGGAATGTAGAGTTAATTGCTATTGGGCTATCTCTCCTTCAATGCAACATAAAGTTATGAGTGCTCATATTGTAAACGAACAGTTATCAAACTAATTCTATTACGTTTTTGCTGATGAGTTTGAAGCTTAATAACTCGCTTTATAATTGGATAAAAAAAAATCGAAGATGTTTTTATTTTATTTCGCAAAAAGTTTTCTTTTAACCATTTCAATTTTATTTCATTGAAATTTGTTTCAAAATTAAAGTTTAGTTACATATAAGTACTGTCTATTTAACCCTTTTTATCCGAACTCGAATTTATTCTCGTATAAAACAGGCAAAAAGTAATTCTAAAAAAAATTACTACCCACCTGCTCTGAAACAAGCACCTTGTGCCATGTCTGTCTCCTCCTGTTCTTCCAGTTAAATCTTTAAGTTCCTGATAGATTCCGTTTCGTTTTAAATTATCTATAATCATTTTTCACAACCTCTCTTCTTTTCACCTTCCACAGAATCTTCTAGCACTGTTTTAATCGACTCTCATGATTTGTTCCTGCCAGTTAGCTTCCTTTTTCTGAGTTGTTCCGATAAAGCTTTCAATCTCATTATCTCTTCTCATTTCTTCTTCACTTTCTCTCTGTAGTTCATTTGATTTTCTTCAATATCCACCATGCCCGTATTTCAAATGTCACAGCCTCATTTTTTTTTCTAGTACCCATTTATCATCTATACAAAAGTACTCTTAAAATAAAACATTTCGCATTTTTTAAAGTTTCATAAGCCATTAATATTTTTGTTTTTATTTCGTTTTCGTAATTTTCTGTTAACATGGTAACTAAGCATCTATACTATTTTAATTGATTTATTTCTTCCTTTGCGTAGACATTAATTAGTTTGTTGTCTCCGTGGCTGAGTGGTACCTCTCTGTCTTTCAAACGGAGGTTCTGGGTTATAAACTTCATCACGTATGACAATTTTTCGCAAGCTACAAAAAAAATTAACTTTATTATTTCAGCAGAAAGTAAATTATTGATTCTTAAATCCGTTTTGAAGCCTGTTTGGACTTACGGGCTTGAATTGTGGGGTACAGCAACTCCAGTATTAACATATTTGAACGCTACCAAATAAAAACACTAGAAAATTTCTCAACATACCCTGGTACATAAGTAATAATCTTATACATAATGATCTTAAGTTGCGAACCGTTCGGCAAGAACTCTAGTCAGCCTACGGTATCAAAATCGTTTGGATTGGCACCCGAATTATTTGGCGGTCAATTTATTAGATAACACGATCAGTGATTTTTCAAGATTTCTGAGGAACAATATTCTTGGTTTGCCTTATCGTTTCAATTAGGTAACTTTATGGTCTGACCGTAAGAAGTGTTATTTCAAATATATCTTATTTACTTATTGTTCAATAGTCTTGCTAAACAGATTGTAAAGTTGCTGTGTCATTATAAAAAAAAAATTATTATTCCTTGGCAACTGTTATTGGGTCCCAGCCAGAATAGAACGGAATATAGAGAAGTTAATTATTGGTCTTTCTTTCCTTCAAGTCAATTATAGACATTTAACACATCTATACATTGTTCTGAGGGAAAAATTGTACATATTTAATTGTGCCAAAAGAACAATTATTTCTGTTTTTATAATGTTTACTTTACTACTATATTCTGTCATTACTGTTTCCGATTTTGAAATCGATTATATAGTATTATTCATTTTCTGAAAGTACCTCGGGATCTGCGAAACTTTTACAACCTATTTTTCTTCCCGCTACACAGATTTTTTCAGTTTCTTCTAGAGATTCTGATTTTCTATGGGAAGATCGTATGGTTTAGTATTGTTCCTTCACTTATACTATCTATCTTTTAAGAATCTCTTTCTCTTTATAATATTTCGCCATTTCTATTGTCAATTTCTTTAGTGCCTGCAATTTTCCTCAAAATATTCCAAGTAAATTATTTTTCTTTTTATATTAATTCATACCGTTCCTTTTTTTTTACATTTTCTATTACTGTTAATGAGTTTTCATCTAAAAGTAACTTCTCTTTGCGTTTTATATTACTCCCCTTAATTCATTATTCAATTCTCTGTAGGGCCTGTTATCTTCTTAAATCTTTCTGATCTTGCATTTTCTTTTGTTTTCTATTTGATCGGTCATCTCTGGTAATCAGTAATTTTTTTTTTAATTCTTCTATTTTTAAACGAAATTAATTGTTTTTTAAGCTGCTAATTTTATGGTATATTTTATATTCATCTAAAACTGATTATATCTTTGTTGCAAATTTTCCCGTACGACCTTCTTTTCTATTTGCTTTTTTCCAGATTCCATTTATGTAATTTCTTCTGTTTTTTAACAATTTTCAGTATTTCTTAAAGAAAGATATTTAAAAATATATCCTACTAAAGTTCCAGATAGAAGTCCTTTCTCAAAGGCCTCAATCAACTCGAAGCAATAGATTTTACTCTTTACAGACACTTTTCCATTAAGTAGATATTTTAATGGTTATAAAAAAAATAAATAAATATAATGTTTTATAAGCTGATTAAGAAAATATGTAGTTTATAAAAGTAACCCATTATTATAATGAGAATGATACGTTATTTTTGAAAAAAATTATTTTAATATAAGTAATGCGGAGAGGAAAGAACTGTAACCTTCATGTAATAGATAGATTGCTTAGCTGCTATTATGGACTGTTGTTCATCTTAGACAAGTTGAAGTAGAATAATAGTTCTTATTTTTTAACTTATTTTATTGATGCGAAATGTTTAATTTACTTTGAAATTTACTTAGAAATATAAATTCATCTGAATTGTTATGTTGATTGTTTCTCATCGCTATACATATTTTATTACTCAGCTCATTCACATGGATAAACACTTTCTTTAATTTAAAAAAAATATATATACTTATTACTGACTAATTATTACTTGAAAATTTACTTGTAACTGGGAAACTGTTGTTCTTAATAAACGTCCATATTAGTTTATGACGTATGAAAAGATTATTTATCAAGAAAATAATAGGAAATACATTTTAGAATGTTTTTTGTACTTTTCACACGAACATTTTTTCTTATTAAAATAATACTATCTATTTAAAACGCCAAAATAATTGAGATAGGATTATTTTTTCTTTTTCTTTAATCACATCCCCAGAGTAAAAGTTCTGTACCTTAATGAAAGATAAAAATAGCGGCTGAAATACTCTGAATTTAAATAGACCAGAACAATTGAGAATGTGATTGTGATTGGCAAGAATAATAATTTATTCCTGCCTGATTTGTTGTTTGACAGCTTTCATATTATTTATGAATGCATGTATTTATGTGTATTACTACTATACACTGTATTTACCGCAAAAAAGGTGAAAATAATTAAGTCTACATAAATGCCACTGCCACTTTCTACGCAGATATTATTATTAGTTCTTTTTTATATAGACACCCACCTAAGTTATTGAAGTACATCATAATTAAATATGTTTGTGTTACAAATAAGGACATAGATAACTATTAAATCTCATTTTAATCATACTTATAAATAATAAGTCCGTATCAGGTAATAATACGTTAGATTGAAATAAAAGTACATCTGGTAAAATTATAAATAACAATAATAATAATTTGAAAGAATGAACTAATAAATTTAAAAAATATTATGTTGATATCTTAATAAAGGCTAAATTTCTATATTTACCCCATCTTATCAATGTTATATAAATCCCAGAATACACTGAAAATATGTACGGAAGGAGTTAATGAGATGTGCAATTTGAGTTAATGAGGTATAAAATGCCGTAATTCAGGTGTGTAAGTAACCGACAAGAATCTCGTACAGTGCAAACTTTTGAGTAATTTTAAGATGATTTTTTCCATCGTTGGGTAGTTATTATAAATAATTTAGCTATTTATATTGAAGTAAAAGACGAGATAATGAAGGTCGACCATTTTTTAATTATTATTATTAGAAATGAAATTCTGAACTACAACCCTTATTAATTTCATCACTTTTTCCTAGCAGATCTTACTAATGGTGTCTTTTATTTCACCAATTGTTGGAGATAATAGTGAAAGAATGCATGTAAATTTTATAGGATGAAATACGAGGAATGTAACAAACTTTCAAGACATATTCTACTGGTGAAAATAAAATAAAAGAAAGTTCAGTTATATATAGGTTCGGAAACGCTACTTTAACGAGTGTCGGCTGGCGAAAGTTATTGCCTTGATTTCGGCGCTTTCGGTTAAATTAAGCCAGATTGTAATTATTGGGACCCAAATTAAGGGGTAAATTTAGTAGTGTTATATAAAATCTGATCTGAAAAATTAAAAAAAAAAAAATAGGTCCCAGAACTCTACTTTAATAGTTTTCGAGACATCTGGGGAAAAGACAAAAGATGGAAATGAAAAACACATTACTTTATGTTTGGCGTAAAATAATTTTGTTAAATGGATAATAAACATAAAAAAGTTTTAAACAAAACTTGTAAATAATTTGGTTCTGAGTAAAATGGTATGAATGAATTCCACAGAAACTAAATACAAACCAAGTACTCAGAAACTAAACCCAGAAACCAAGTCTACCACATTTTCAATGTGGTAGACTTGGTATTAAATGAAACAAAATTGTCGATATTACAAAACAAAGCAATTAAATATTTTGGAAAAATAACAAATACAAACGCAAACTATAAACTGCTGAAAATGTCCGCCACAGAGGAAACACCAGGTATGGCCAACACACGACCTGCGAAAATTTTTTCAATATTAGCTTTTTTTAACAAGCAGTTGAATAATAAAAAATACGGAAATTTAAAAAACTTGCCAAGAATCTTCAGCTCAACTTAATTTGTGAACAGACTTTTTCTTTAATGAATCTAAGTTAAAGTACAACAAATTCCATAATAAAATTTTGTTTACTTAAATGAATCGTTTTTGTATTTAACAATTTTTTAATTTTAATATTTCGTCCAGTCCGTGAAAAAATGTTTTCTTTACAATTCGGCCCGGAGGAAAAACTGTTGGCCACGCCTGAGATTATCCCAACGGATAATATTTTTGGTGGTTTTCCGTATTTGAAAAATACGCTTTCGATTAGTTTTACAGCACTGAAAATTTTAATAACTATTTTCTTATATTACATTTTTGCTCATATATTAATGTTTTCAAGTAGCCTCGCAGGTTGTAGTCCAAAGATATTAAGCTAGGCGCCCTTGGAGACCAGCTGATAGATCCAATCCATTTGTGTAAAAAGGTTTTTCGACCCCAATATTTTGTCTTTAACCTCAGATTTCTCGAAAACGACAAAAAATACAGTTCTGGGACCTATTTCTTTTTTCAATTTCCAGGTCAGATTTCATGCAAGTTACTAAATTTACCCCTCAATTTGGATCCAAAAATTTATAAGCTGGTTTAATTTTACCGAAGGCGCTTAAATCAGGACAAAATCTTTCGTCAGCCGAAACTCGCTAACGAGGCGTTTCGGAACCTATATCTATCAGAAAATTCTTGTTTATTTATTTTCAGCAGTAGAACATGTCCTGAATGTTTGCTACATTCTTCATGAATCACTGAATACTCCTTTCCTATTTATTTTTATACTAACAGATCCGGTAATGTTTCTCTATTGCTAGATTTCAGTATATATATATATATATATATATATATATATATAGAACATATATAGAATATATTTGAGTATATATATAGATAAAATGAACACAATTGAAAGTTTGATAAAACATTAAAAAATGAACATTACGGAACTTCACAAAATTTAACCTTTCTCTTTTACCCTTTTCTCCTTTTCCCTTTCCCCCTTTTCACCATTTCCTTTTCCCATTTTCATTTTTATCATATTCCATTTCCGTTTCCCATTCCCCCCCCCAGTTCCATCCCTTATTTCCATTTTCTCTTCCTCTTCTCATTATCTTCCTCTTTTTCTCATTTCTCCTTTCCATTTCCTTTTCCCGTTTTTCCTTTTCCCCTTTTTCTTTTTTCCATTTTCCCCTTCTTCACTTTTCCCTTTTTCAATTTTTCCATTTTCCGATTTTTCCCTTTCTTCCTTTTTCCCCGTACGTAAATTGGTCCAGTAATTTTTTAGTCTATAGCTGACACACTTATCGGAAACATTGAAATGGAATCGTAAAATATTTAGTATAGCGTGTGTTACTTTTACGTCCAATAGATAGCGCTGTTTTTCATTAAAAGCATGTCTTTACGTGTCACAGGTGTGACACTTATGTAATGAAAGGTATATAAATGTTAGGTATATAAAAACATGTGCGTATTCGAATGCAATGTTCAAAATTTCAAAGCAATCGGTGAAGAACTTTTGGAGATTTATGGTTTGGAACAAACGGACATTTACATTTTCATTTATATGGATTTTCTATTCTCCCTATGATAAAATTTAAACTAATTCTATCATTCCATAATTTTGAGGTAAACTTAATATTTTAGATACGCGGTAACTGGAAAATCGTTGGTCCAAAAACGTTCAAGTTGGGCTAGGATAATGAGAAACAATTAATTATTTGGACATAAATTTGGATGCTTTTTTGTCAAAAAAACACACAGGCTTAAGATTGAGTTAAAATGACACACTAACTACACATGACCAGTTCATCACGCTTTTCTGATGGCTATAGAATATGTACTGAAAGAAACACAAAGTGGAACACAACTAAGCATTCCTCTTATAGCTTTTCTTCGGTGAAGTACTGTAAAATCGGGTTTTCTAAAACTTGTGCTTGTTGAAAGCGATTAGTTGTTTTAAATAATAAAACAATTATTAAATTTATTAAAAATTACTTATTTTCGTTTTAATTTTAGCATAAATTTATTTAGTCATTTATGTAATGAAAACATTATTTTAAAATGTTTTTTAAAGTTCCGATTCGACTTGAAATTGCTTTATTTTACATTTTTGTATTACTTCACCAGTTAAAAAACGTGAAACTACAGATTAATAACCTTAACGATATCTAATTAACTATAAATAATGTATTGAATAGAAATGATATTAAAATTTCAGATAAAAGAAAGATAATTTAGGCTAAATCAGTTTAGAACTTACCTTTTTGTTGACTTTTAGATTTAGTTATAAAACGAGACCGTTTGCTTTTTATTAAAATTACAAATAATAATTTTTCTTGGCCGTCTAACAGCATAGATTTGAACAAAACCTGTTTTTTTTAATTTTTATCAAATTTTTATTTTAAAATAACTATTGCACGTCTTTTATATATTAGAGCTCAAACGTTGCTATAAAACTCCAAACCTTTAAGGCTATTAAACTAATGGAACCTGATTGAATCAAATATTCTACAAGTTTCTAATCAATTAACCTTTCTCTTACGCAACTGATTTGTGTATCTCTCACTCTTAAGCAAACTACATAATTATATTTGGCTTTGCGCCAAGCAATACGATTTTATTTTATCGAATTTTCGACATATAGAATAGAATAAAATACATTCGACTTATGTTTAAATCTGATGTAACAAACAAACACTCTTCACAATTATTGGTGGACTGTATCCTTAAACTCAATCAAAATGAATAGCATGGCATGAAATTATATATACAATACTTACATATTAATTTATAAATTAATAATCTTTGATTTTTCTTTTCGCTACTAAGCTTGGTTGTTTCGGAAGATACACGATAAGTACAGAAATTTGTCGGGCAAGGTAGAAATAGTTTGTTTTACTAACTTAGCCTTGTGTAGGAACTGCTTGTTTTACGACAGTTCAGAACTAACTGAACTGGATTATATTATTCACTGACGATGTTGAATATACATATTGTCAATTATACCGATGAGAATTAAATGTAAATTGATGGAAAAATAAAATTTACAATTTTATTTAACTATTATAAAAACTGAAAAAACACAACTGCCAAAAAAAATACAACTTAAAAAAAACGCAAGGCATGGAAATAAAGGACTAAACATCGTGATGCAGTATTTAATTAAATAGAGTAATGGTTGACCAATCAACTTACAGACAGTTTTTAATTTGTTTAAATATATTTTTCATGTTAGAGAATTTTTTTATTTTTCGTGTGAGACTTTTTATCATGCGGATCATACAGCAATTTTCTGGGATCCAAACAACTAATGGATAAATTCCCTACTTATCACATGCGACTCAGTACTACGTAAGCCTAGCCCTTGGCAAAGATGTAAGTGGTCAGATCTACAACTCTATCTGAGTAGTCCCTTGTAATTTAAGCGCCATCACAGCCCAGCACAATATTAGTATACGCCGTTCCACTTTGCCCTTTCCCCGTAAAATTCGATAATAGTGGTCTCGCTCGTCAATCCGATGCTGACAGCATTACCTTTAATAAATACTGTAATCAAACTCTACTAAGATCGTTTGTGGGAGCTGGACGGCCTTAAGCTGGTCTCAGCGTAGCGCAGGCCACTCTCGATTTTTCTGAGTATATCAGTTAATTTTTGTTCTGGTTTGGCTCCATCGTGATTTTGTATTATACTAGCAAATAACCCGTTTGAATTTTTAAAATCGGAAGATGTGTTGCGAAGATATAACAACATTTCTGAATAACCGTGATCTGTTAGATTGAGAGTGTACCTGATACATGTAAAAGGTAGCCTTCAACCTACTAACAATTACTCTGTTTGAATTTTGAAAATCGAACGGTTATTTTAAGAACTATTATGAGAGCTCGAAAACCTATTACACATCCAGAAACAGCGTCCCAGAGACATCCTGTTTGTTACCAGCTGATGGTGGTGATTGGTTTAGCCTCATAGGTCATAAATCTAAATCAGTTCAGCCGCTGAGCGGCTGTAGTGAAACAAACAAACATAAATACATAACCTTAATACATTACACTCCTTTTTGAACCGTCGTGTAAAAAGAAACTTTTATACGTTATATAATCCATCCAAAAAATTTAGGAAATATTACATTTTATTCAACTCAGCCAATTTTTCTTTTTTTCTTTAACTTGCGGGATCACCGTTAGGTATTACTTCAGAGGATGAGGTGAATGAAAATTGTTTTACCACTCGCTCCACGGAGGGGCCGGTGCAACTTAGCTATTGCATTAAACAAAAATAACCCTGAGTCTATTGATGCTCAAAGAACACAATGTTACCGAACGTCAATAAGCCAGTCACTAAGTTGCCTCAACTTTTACATCTTCCTGTATGGGGAGACAGTGGTATGAAAATGCCATTTATATCATGAGCAAATGGAAAAGAGAGAAAATATGTAATAAGAGACTGATATACGGTCGACGTAGTAAAATATTTATACGGTTGATGCATTGTATTTGTATAATTAAATGTGGTGACGTTATGATACTCTCAATATTATCCAACAGTCTTCTCGACAATTAAAGTATATTTTTGTTTGTGTTGAAATGTAACATATATATCTATAATTATATGTATATATGATATTATTATGTACCTATAGTTATTTATCTATATAATATATATGCATCTTTGTAACAATCGAAGTTACTGAATATCTTTACATCGAAATTCAAATCTCCTTCAACTTTCTTGTCCTGTAAATAAGATTTAAATTACGTATTTATTTTTTTGATGTTCTATGTAAGTTATTATATAGACTGGTAGAAAGCAAATGAGTAAGTTGAACATGACTATCTTTGAGAAAATACGAAATTTTCCCAGTAATTAAAACGTCTTGTAATAAAAAACAACTTTTTAATGTATTAAGAACTTAGTTTTTCGCTTCCTTTTAACAATCAAGTATTTTATTCCAGGTGTAATATCCTTATCTTCGTCTTTAAGTTTTAGGAAAAAATACTTTGATGTTTTGCACTTTTCATTTGTTCAAGATATTAGTATGTTGAATATAATTTTGATGTTAACTTCAAACCTAGTAATGAAATGTAGTAGAAATAACAAAAATGGACCACTGAATATGAAAATAGGAGGAGAAAAGATTATGGAGGTAAAAGAATTTTGTTATTTGGGAAGTAGAATTACTAAAGATGGACGAAGCAGGAGCGATATAAAATCCCGAATAGCACAAGCGAAACGAGCCTTCAGTAAGAAATATAATTTGTTTACATCAAAAATTAATTTAAATATCAGGAAAAGATTTTTGAAAGTGTATGTTTGGAGTGTCGCTTTATATGGAAGTGAAACTTGGACAGTCGGAATATCTGAGAAGAAAAGGTTAGACGCTTTTGAAATGTGGTGCTATAGGAGAATGTTAAAAATCAGATGGGTGGATAAAGTGACAAATGAAGAGGTATTGCGGTAAATAGATGAAGAAAGAAGCATTTGGAAAAATATAGTTAAAAGAAGAGACAGACTTATAGGCCACATACTAAGGCATCCTGGAATAGTCGCTTTAATATTGGAAGGACAGGTAGAAGGAAAAAATTGTGTAGGCAGGCCACGTTTGGAATATGTAAAACAAATTGTTAGGGATGTAGGATGTAGAGGGTATACTGAAATGAAACGACTAGCACTAGATAGCGAATCTTGGAGAGCTGCATCAAACCAGTCAAATGACTGATGACAAAAAAAAACAAAAAAAACTTCAAACCTAAAAGTGTGGAAAGTTATGGACGTTGTCATGATTGTAAAATAAATTACTAATAGGAGCATATAAGCGTTCTGCTTCAGTGTTGTAATACAAAACTTTTATCACTGTGTGTAAAGGATTTTCATTTTATTTCAATAGCATATTTTATACTGACTGCTAAATTATATGCTTTAAATAACGTAGGTAGATTTGAAGTTAAGTTCAAATTCGTTTTTGATCCAGTTTTAAAGAACATCTTTTTATATAAATAATAAAATTTACGATTTTTATGTACTGATTATGTATTCTCCAAAAGCAGCGTAGTAAAAAATGAAACCAAAAATTTTAAGTTATATTGTAAAATTAATTATATTGCTGCATCTATGACCTCAATAAATTATTGCGAAAACAATTATTCTAATTGATTATTTATTAAATTTAATTACTTTACATTGTAAAATATATTAAATAAATTCATATTTTCCAAATTTTCATTGAAAAAAATTGTATAAACATTGGTAATGTAAAAAAGCAATTAAGTGGACAAGAAGTCTAATAGATAATATATATATATATTATATACCTTCTAGAATTAAAAATAATATATAATTAACTCTTTTTACCAGTTTACAAGTACCGCCTGAATTTCGAAATTCGAAAAATGGATTTTTTAAATAAATTTTTAATTGTTGCTCTTTGATATTTGTCCTTTGTGAGTCAGAAAAATTTCCTACAAAAGTTGTTGCAAATTATACGTTTTTTTTTTATATTGAATTATTTATAATTTAATAGTTATTTTTAAAATATCATGAGTGTGTAAATGTAACACAAAAAAATAAATAAATAAAAATTACATCAAGATAGTATAGCTGGTCGTCTAATCTGAATTATTAACTATTGACCATATGTGTTTACAATGAATAATATAATTTTAAGATGAATCGTATGAAACTACTTACGTCACCTCCCAATAGAGGTAAGCAAATAGAATAATAATATTATGATTTCAGGGACTGTTGCCAACTATCATATTCATATTTTACGGATGCTACTTAATATTTTGACTAACAATTCCTTTATACTCTCTATTATAAAAGGATACTGAAATAATAGGCTATTAAATAAAATAACGTTTTCGCTGATGATCAACTGTTGTTATTTAGGAAAAATATTTAATAATACTGAAAATAATGACAGCTTTTTAATTTAATTACTGTAATTACCTACAAAGCTATAAAATGGTTAATGCAGCTTAACCATAATGGCTAAAAAATGATACGAGTCAATTGTTTCAATTATTTCCAGTTACGTAGCTAAATTGAGGTTCTGTTTGTTACGTTACATATCATTTCTTCCACGTGAATTTACAACAAAAGGAAACTTGAATATTTTTAAATAAAAAACATACAAGGTCAAAACGGTTTTGTAGTATACATTCAGCCCTATTATTATAAAATTTATTGGATTTTAATAATACATATTCGGACCCATTTAAGTCCCATGCGAATGGAATAAAATAGAAAATAATGATATGTTTTGCTTTGTCATAAAAGAAATGCTCAATGTACAAAAGCAGATTACTTTAAAGTAATACGAACAAACACTTAATTAGTATTGAAAATGTCTTCTTAAACATAATAAACTTACTTATTGATTAAAGTATGAAGATTTCTCTCGAAATGGTAGCCTTAACATCAGTTTTAACTTACCCATTTAAAAAACATTCCATGTTATGTTATTACTATTTCAATTAAATATTTTAGTCAAGGAATTATTTATTATCTCTTTTCCCCTGACGATTGATTCATTTATAAATTTGTAAAAAAGGCTATTGTCGAATTTTCTAATATTTAAACCAATAAGAATTCTTAATTACATATATAACATGTAGAGAAAAACTTTAACCCGGCAGGAACATCATTCTGCAACGTAGTCATGACAGAAGGAATTTTTATAAATCCGTTCTCTGAAGAAATTAAATATATGAATGAACACTTTCTATAATTTTTTTTTGGAATATAAGGTTAAATATATTTATGGAAGTTTCTTAGAAATTCAGTTTTTAAAAAAAACTTAAAATAAAGGCACAATAACTTTTTTATTTAGCATATGGTTTCTATTGATGATTGAATGAGAGACTGTGGATATTAGTTCTATCAAACTGTAGGAGTAAAAAAAATTGGGTCGTTCTGTGAATGAAACTCGTGATTTTCAGTCCTTAAGTAAGATTTAAAAATTTCCTTACATTATGATCATCTTTTTCTTTACTTCTTTCATATAGCATTATAATTAAAAATTATGGAACGAAAAGTTTTACTGTGAACTAAAAATAACGAAAGAAAAACAAGTAAATGAAAATGTTAACCAAAAATATTTTGGGCTGGATAAATTTGTTTTTTTTTTTTTATCTAAAGTTCTGAAATTTGTAAAACATAATCGTATACATTATTCTGGGAGAAAATCTTCTTTTTTTTATTTTTATTATTATTTCTGGCCTTTTTTTATTTTACGTAGACCTAAATTTGTGAATAAATGGATGCTCCAAACGCTTACAATATGATTGAATATTCATCATCGCTTTCAACGTTTGTAAAATCGAATTTTTCATTAATGTAAGACTCTTGTTTTTTTTAAGTGATTAAAATATTATCAATGTAGAAAAAAAATCTTTGAGATGATAAGAGAATTACTTGAAGCTCAACAAAATTCAGAAGATATTTTTTCATCGTTTTCTGCCATTTTGGATCAAGGGTTTTACAATTTTCGACAGTGTTTTTAGTTACATCTGTTTAAGCTAGGAATAGTTCTTAAAAAATCTGATGTGGACACCATATGACTTCCTTGTACGCCTATTAAATTACATATACACATTTAAAAAAAATGAAAAGTACATAAAATTTTATTTCCTAAATAACTTCTGATATTTTTTCTTATATTTTTTTAAATTTTTTTTATTGGATTATTATTTATTGTAAAAACGTTTTTACAGTCAGATGTTAATAATTATTAATAAATCAATATTTTTAAATTAAAAAAAAAACTTAAAAAAGAAAAAAAAGAACGTCGGATTCGAACCTATGTGCCTTCGCCTTGTAAGATCCAAATATTTCGTTAATAAAAATTTGGCTATAACTCTGGAACCAGTGAAATTAAGTACCACTTATGATATATCGTAGAGAGACTCTCAATGAGGGCTTATTACTGCAGTTAAGGAAAAGTCCAAAATCCAAATTTTTTGGATTATGACTTTTTTGGACACTTTTGGCTCTGTTGATTGAAAAGGGAAGTGCACAGCTAGATATTACAACAGTCTAAATAAAAAATTTCAACGTCCTACGGCTGATCGTTTTTGAGTTACGCGAGAATACATACGTACGTACAGATATCAAGCCGAAACTAGTCAAAATGGATTCAGGGATGGTCAAAATAGATATTTCCGTTGAAATTTGAAAACCGAAATTTTTCGCGATCATAATACTTCCTTTACTTCGTGCAAGGAAGTAAAATATAATTAATTTCTGTAAAATAACATCAATAGGGCTTTCTTTTTCGAAGTATATAATGAGAATATATGTGCAGTCATTTAGTAATTACTGTTACAGAAACATACAAACTACTATCCACACCCATAAACTCTAGTTGAAGTAATTAATTAATAACTAATAAAAATAATACATGTTCAAACGAACATGTATTTTACACAGTTAGAAGAATTATTCAACAAACTCTTGTATCTTATTTCACTGATTGTGATCAAACACGACAACTCACTTCGTGTTTTACAAAATATAATAATTAATAGCCCTGTTAGATTAAAGTTAATTATTTGCAATTAGGTAACCTTAGTAAACTTTGAACAGAGCAGAATTTAGTTAAAAACTAAGATAAATATTGTGATCTTCCCTCAATTAACAAGAAATTTATGACCAAATAATACCTACTATAATAGGGTATGCTACTATTTGGCTGTATTCTGTAATCGAGAAGTAGTTATCTTTTCGTGATTTCTTATAAATCGAATTCTTATTGAGATAGCAATCAAAATGGTGTAAGAAAGATTATTATTTTCTTAAACCTAAACCTTATTTCTCGAGAGTTGAGCGTTCTTTTAAGAATTAAAATCATTCAGAATTGATTTATAGGTACAAATTCCGTTTGGTACAAAACTTCCAGTTTTTTGATATCTCAAGTGATTTGATTTCTGAAGTGTGAAATAAATATTTGATCTAAAGTTCCGGACCATTTCGAAGGGAGATAAATATTAAAAAATACGTCTATATCCACTTTCATACTTGGACCTGACCTCTTTTCGTTCCAGATTTTGACTGACAATAGTTATTTTAATGTAACTTTTATTTTATTTATTTTAACAATATTTTAAATCTAATGTAAAATGATGAGTTTTAAAAATTGTAGTATTTTAATGAATATAATTTCAGTTACACTTATTTTGTTATTAGTATTTATGGTTATTAGGTCATATTATTATTATTTTTTAATAATTTTATTTATAGCCGCATCAACAATTAAAGTCATTAGCGACTTATCAGTGTAATGTAACTGTAGCGGTAAATGTGTAGTCTTGAACAAACTCAGGCCGACCATTCCTGAGACGTGTGGTTAATTGAAACTTAACCAACAAAGAACACCGGTATCCACAATATAGTATTATTATAATCCTAATAAAAGCAACTACCTTTATTAGGATTTGAACCTGAGAACTTCGGCTTCGAAATTAGCTGATTTACGACGACGAGTTTACCCCTAGACCAACCCGGTGGGTATTATTGTTTTTAATATATTTAATTTTCATTTATTTATTAACATTTTCTTAGAATTATTGTAATTTAAATTTTAAAAAGTGTAAATTTTCCAATTTATACGGAAAACTGTACCCGATTTATTGTAATAATCAAACTTTTTTGAAATTTTTTATATGGCGTGATTATAGATTTCAGAACATCTACGAGTTATTCTGAAATAATTTTTTAGTGATGGTGAATCAGTTATTTTTGTAATATTATAATTATTCACTGTTTACTATTTATTATTATTATTACAAACACTAGATTATACGAAATTTATTAGCTAAAAGGTAAAATAATAGATGTAAAATGACAATTCATTGCAAGGAATTAAACACGAGACCAATAGATTAAGAAGCTTTGTTGTTAATTCTACACCAAACAGCTTTGATCTTCATCAGTCTGTAATATCTCTCTGCAATATTAAAGGGATAATTATTTACCGTTTGCTATTTATTATTTTTTTTCTTGATGTTTTCCGGGGCATCGACTACTTTATTTCATTAGTCCCTTCTCACATCAATAGAAAAAAAAACTTAAATCGTTATATTTCGCACGAAACTGATCACAGTCGCTTGAATGATAACTTACACGCACAAAATATAGAAAAAGTTTACGAAAATACTTGATTCTTTAACATACTCATTGATGATATTTAATTTACCTCCAGGCTTTCCTTTCGGCCATCCTGTTTTGAGTTTTTCCTCCATCCTCCTTACAGCTTTTACTTTAGATGACAATGTGTCTGAAGAGTAGGACATGGCATCTTCCTCTCTTTCAGATGCCAACGATGTTCTGTGGGTGACGATACCTTAGACGGAGCGGTTAGCATAGATGTCACTGACTCCAAACTCGACTCAATCTCAAGTGTAGTGATACACTAGGCCTAGGTAAAGCAGTTGTACTTTCCTTTGGTGCCCTCTGGGCTTTAGGAGGTTCCGTGGGTGTCTGTTCGGTAAGTTCTACATCTGGTGCTATCTCCATTGATACTATCACCTCCATCAGACTATCCTCATGCTTTGCCACACCCTCTTTCACCCTATGGCTTGTTTAATGTAGCGATGAATTAAAGGCTCAAAAAAAAATTATTATTATTATTTTAGGAAGTTTATGCATTAATTTACAGGTATTTCTTGACGCTGCACTGATAAAAGTTTTTCTATAATTTTCCTTGCTCTTCCTCGGAAAATGCTGGAACAGTTACGTTTTTTTTATTTTCGGGGTAGCTCACCTTTTCATCTTGATCTATATTATGTATATAATTTAATAATTCATTCGTTCAACCTCCTGTGTAAGTGGTGCATATACATATACAAGTATATATATATATATATATATATATATATATATATATATATATATATATATATATATATAAATATTTTGCTTTCAACTCTCAATAAATAATATGTAATTTCAGTACTATAAATCAATCATTGTTAACGATAACTAGAGAAAGATGTAAACATCAGTTATCTAATAATTCATATCCAATTGAACAAGTTAATTAACCGTTAAAAAAATACATTATATCTATCATTATGTATTACAAAAATAATCGATTTTTTTCAGTAAAAATATAAATTATCTATTAGTTACATACAATTGATTGATTCTTCAATCTTATCTCTTGAAATTATTGTTATTTCTCTTCTTCTTACTACATAAAATTGTTGCGTAGTTTTAATAATTAATGTAACTAATTGATGTTGAACTTTTTTAATGAGTTTATTGAAATATTAAAGTTCTGCTTCATTAAATTAATGTTCTTTTCTACTATTATTAAACGTTTTAGCTTAATTTACATCATGTAAGATAGAATTTTTTCTTATTTATTCAGCAACTACGTTGCATAAACTATATATTATTCAATTTTGTTTGATTGCAATGCGATTTTTCGTGTTTTTATTTGTTTGTTCTGAATCTTATGTGTAAGAGTCGTCCAAATTTTATCACCTTTAAAAAATAAAAACTAAAATTAAAGTGATAAATAACAGAACATCTTTTTCCTAATGGGTACGTTGCAATCTGTTCAGCTAGTGAACAGTAAGCAAGGATGATATGTAAATGAGGTGTAGCCATGTACAGACTTAGGCTGACCATTCCTGAAACGTGTGGTTAATTGAACCCCAACCACCGGAGAACACCGGTATTTACTGTCTACTATTCAAATTCGTATAAAATCTCAGAACCTTAACTTTAGGATAAAGAAATGACAATTTAAAGCAGATATGATTTAGAGATATAATAATATAATTACAGCTAAAATTAAAATTGGATAGATTTACTGAACAAATTCATTTCAAAGAAATAAATCAGTTTGAAAATAAACAGAGGAGAAAAAGAAGAGTAATAAAACTTAAAGGAAGGGAAAAGAACGAAAAGAAAAATAGAGAAAATACATTAAAAATAAAATTGAAATCGTATATGTTTAACTTAGGTGAAGTAAGTTTTATTATCCAATATAGATTTAAATTTAGTGAATTTTTTCTTGATATTTATAAAATTATAATCATTTGTGGTAGAGAAATATTAATAATAGAAAAGCTAAAAAATTAATGAAAAACACCTGAAACATAAAATAAAAGAACGATTAGAATTGGTCGTAGAGTACAAAATTATTTTAATGAGGATTTCCAAAGCTTGCACTCTGTTTCTGTAACTCGATATGTTATAGTACAGAGTGGGCGGGAAGTCCCTTTACATTGTAATAAATCCTGCTTAATCGGCCTTTTCTGCTGCCAATTCTAACCGCTAATATCCTCTGCTGCTGGAAAAGGTGGGGAGGATAAGCCGTTGTGGGGATCGCCCAATGTGTTTATTCGTGGTGGGATGATCTCAGTCGTAGTCGAGTATGGAATGGTGGCAGATATGAATGCGTTCATCTGGCGTGTGCTGCTTTGGAGGAATGGATTCAACGATCACCGATGAAATCAACGCGCAAACATTCTGCAGAGTTAGACGTTCCAAGGTCGACAATGGGAAAGGACTTCAAAGTTAAATGTTTTCGTCCAGCCACAGTTAATCAGTTGAGTGTCAATGACCTTGATCGACGTGTTTATGCAAGTCAGTTATTGCACGAACGCTTTCCGAGAACAAATGATAAAAAAACTTCATGTTCTCAGATGAGTGTGCGATTTATCGAAGCTCTCGTAACTGAAATGGTTTTTTCTGGACGAAAGACAATTCTTACTTTTTTGAGGAAATCGAACACCATCCGACTCATGTAATGATTTCGGCTAGGTTTACAGCTGAACATCTCCTTGGTCCTAATTTTTTCCATGGTGCAGTTAATCAACACAGTTATCTGAGAATGATCGACGAGTGGTTGCTTCCAGAATTAACGGTAAAAGGGATCGCTGACATCAATACGTTTCAGCAAGACGGTGCTCCAGCGCATTTTGCTTTGAATGTCTGCAGACACCTCAATGAAATTTTTCCAAATCGATGGATCGGAGGTGGATTAGAAGAGTTACTTGCTAAATTACATTGACCAGTAAGAAGCCCTGACCTCATCACACCAGAAAATGCACTCTGGGGTTTTGTAGAAGAAGAAAACGCAGATACGTCAACAACGAGCAGCTCCCATATTCAGTTCGGTCAGAATTTGAAATGATCACTCAAATCAAAAAAATGCTGGAGCAGATAAACCACCGGATATGGAAGAGCATAAAATGTGCTTTGAATATGATGAAACCCACACGGACATTTTAGATCCATAGAAGTTACCTGTCCTAATAATTTCATAACTAGCGTAAAGGCATTTTCCGCCCATCTGGTAATGAAAACCAATAAATGGTAATAACTAATATGACTATTAAAAATTGATTACAGGGAAACCAGCCCGTGTAAATTTATTCAAACACTAGGGAGTATCCACCTACATTCATTCACTGATCACATTCAAAAATAAATTACACCAGGCTGTAGGAAAGGAATTATATTGTATCTGCTCAAAAATATATCAGTAAAAATCTGTTGAATTGGTTGTTCCAAAAAATAAATATTTGATTGTTTTTTGGATAATGGTCGAGGAAACGGTTTTGTTATAAATTTAAAAATATAAATTTAGTTTAATTTTCTGAACGACTAATGATTTCAATATTCTTTAATTATGGCTATCCATAATGAAGTGATAAGTAAATGAAATAACAAATATATTGAATTTAAGATAAAAGGAAATCGATAACTACAATTTAAAAGAATTTAAAAAGAATACAATAATTAAATTAAACGCACAATTTACCACTAACTAGATTTTTGGGTTATTTTAAGCTAGAAGTTAGTTATTATTACTAAAAATCTATTTAAATCTTTTTATTATTTTTTGTATGTTTTTTTACAAATTATATTTATAAATTTAAAGGCTATTTAAGGAATGGAAGACCCTTATCGATCAATCTATTTACAACGACATAAGATACGAATTACCAGGGGAAACTGTGTAATGAGTTACTTTCTTTCCGAAGTAGGTGATGTCAAGTCGTAAAATAAAAATCACATTTGATCAGTAAAAAGATCACCATGCTTCTTATAAAGAAAATACTTTTTTAATGTAGAACTTTATTTGGGATAGGAGATTTACCTCTTTTCTCTCCTAGATCTACTAGTACAACAGAAATACAGATTTCAGTTAAATACAGTTTACTTACATATGTAAAATACCGTATTTGGATTACTAGTGTTAAGTGTAGAAACGCTTTCGGTTTTTCAAGTAAGCAGTAATAGCATATGAGTATGTGAGAGTGTACATGAAATTCCAAGAAAATATATAAATTATATTCTCGTTAAAAAATATAATTTAAAGATTAAATTGGCGAAGAGCAACACAGTAATAATAATATAAATAATGCTGCTGACGTAATACGACTGGTTTGACGTCACAATTAAAAAAAAACATTGAGTGTTCTTCGTATACACAATTTTAATTTAAACATATATAAATTTATTTTAATTGATTGTTGTTTTGATTATTCTTATAAATTAGTTAGAAATGATAATCGATGCGCAATTAAGCTCGTCAATTCTAATTAATGTTAATAGACCTTATATTTGTTAACTATGGCTGAAAAATGATGAGTCACTAACTCTATTATAATTATCTATATCTGTCCATTGTGTGTGTACACCACGCGCATGCTTGTGTCTATTCAAATTTAAATGTCTTATCATAGTTAGTGAAAATAAAAATTAATTATGTTTTTCTGATCCATTAAATAACAGTCAGTTTTTATACGCATATTGTCACCATAATATAATGAAGTTAGTTTGTAGTTCTTCTTATTTTGTTGTTCTTCTATCGCTAATGTATTTTCATTACGGTTTAACTTTAAAACCGAAATCAACTTAGCGCGTTGAATAGGGGAAGATGTTGCTGAATAAAAATGCAAAGACGTTTTATCGTTGTATCTGTGATTAAATTAATATAACACACACACGGATGTTCTTTTTTTATGTTGTAAGACATTACAGTTGTGATATTACTGAACAATTTATGGCTCAGTTTAGACATTTTCATAACATATAATTTTAAGGACGAGCAAAGTTTTTCCTATAGTATTTATTGTATTATAAAATATATTTATATATATTATAAATATATATATATATATATTGTATTATATTTTATTGTATTATACATAGTTTTATTGTATTTATTTTCAGATAATTATTTAATTTATGGAATAAACTTTTTTGTTGCAGTAGGTCAGAGTAAATCGTCGATCATAAGATGCTTTTCCTATCTGGGTTCTCTTATTCCAAAAAATTGTAGGCGGGGACTGATTAGAAGGAGATTGCTTGTATTTTCCTCTGAGTTGGGTTTTTATGTAGTTCTTCAATATTTGATTCTCCTTTCTTATCACTATAATAGATTCTTATACTATTAAAAATTGATTTCCTTATCATAGAGCCCTTCTTCTCCATTTTCGATTCTGTGAGTGTATTGGTTTAACTCCCATTAGTAGCGTACTGAATTTATCGAGATCCTGGAGCCGCTGGATTCTTGATGTTATTTGTTGGAAAGATTGTGTCTGATCAACTTGGGACTCTGTCACCTTCGGTTCCCCAATAAGTCAAATTATAATGAATTATTTAATGGCTAAATTCGAGTCTCCTAATTTCTTCTGAAATACAAATTGTGTTAAGAATCACAATATTAAAATTATTTTTAAGTAACGAGTTAGATTTGAGCTGTATCTATACGTGGAATATGTAACTGTGTTGGGTTTTTTGTTTTTACCGATTTAAAATTTTATTACTAGTTTTTTATTTACGGCCAGGTGCTTTATTCTATGAATGATGTCGTGTTTTCTAATGTTTATATGTAAGAATGATTATTATGTACAAGGATATCGACAAAGACGCTAAGTGAATTCTTGATTGTAATGTACGTTTATTTTTTTTTATCGTTGTACTGAATAATGTTAATGATTTTACAATAGTTTCTTCTGGCCGTGAGTGAATCTTTGTTTTCCTGTTGTCATAATTATGCGTTGTGTTATTATCATTTTTATACGTGTGTTTTTTAATGTGTGTTTTTTTTTAATTTTGTGTACTTTAACAAAAAAAAGTAGTATTAGAACTTTTTTTTTGTGTATACCCGTGTAATATGAATGTAATGTAAATTTTAAGTTTTTATTAATGTCGTTATTTATTACTTTTTAACTAATAACTAATTCGGTTCGTATTATATTATGGTAATTTTAAACTACGAAATGAACGGCTATTCAATACTTACATTCTTAAAAATCGTTTAACTATTTAATTATATCGGTTCAATTGTACATTAATGCAAGTCATGTGAACCGATTAACTCGGTAAACGAATATTACCAATTTTATTTATATCGATTCGATAAAAAAGATCTATCAACTGCATTTAATTCAGGTGAGATTGTATTCGTACCGCTCGATAAACCCGAGTAGAATGCAGAGGCATGCTGCGTGGTTAATATCGTTGTTAAAAAGAGGAAAAAATCGAGAAACCAAGCGGACAACCTGAAGGTCATTTTGAGCGGGAAACAGCCATAGTCTCTTTCTTCGACGCTTTACATCTACGAAATACTGTTATACGAGACATCTTTATGGTATAAAAGAAAGATAACGTTCTTTTGTTAGATAAACTTACCCGTTAATTTTTTTATGTTGTGTAATACATTTTTAAATGCAGTTTTACAGATAAGTATATACTTAATTAATATAAATGAAACGAAAATAGTAATTAAACTAAAAATATAAATAAGCAAAAGAAAATTAAAATGTACGAATTCATAATTGTATGATTCAAATAAGAAACAATTAATATGATTATTTTCCTTGTTAATAAAACTAAAGGCTTACTCATTATGATACAAGAAGTAACAAAAATTCAGTTGTGATATTACATTTTTGTTGAAAGATTTCTATAACTCAGATATTAATTAGATTATATGACATATATTAGCTAAAAGATCAAATAATAATAATAATAATATATGTAAAATGATAATCCGTTGCCAGGAATTTAACCCGAGATCAACTAAGATACTATCGTGTTAATTCTACTCTAAACATCTTTGATCTTATCTAATGTTTGTCAGTCTGTAATATTACTTAGAAACATTAAATGAATAATGTAAATTCTGGTAAATATTTTAGTACAATATGAATAATTTTTTTATGGTCTGTTAAATATATTTGACATGAATAATATTTAAAATCCCTGTTTCAGAATCGGGATTTTATTTTTCAGAAAGTTTAATGGAATCTTCAGTCTTATTATTTCATACATATAGCCTTAACTTTCATCTCACTCAAACAATTAAAGGTAAAAATCTATCATGCATTACATTTAAGTCCATCTTTCCTGTTTGTTTAAGTGAAGAAGAAATCTCTTTCTTTTATTTGATCAACATTATTTATTATAATTGTTAATCAAAGATTTATTTATTACTGAGTATATCAAATTTCAACATTTTTAAAAGAACTAATAACAATTACATTTTTTTCTTCTGATAAAATGAAGGGAACTTGCAAAGTGTTTTATCTCTTTTGAATGCAAAAGTAAAAGAACCTGTACGTAATTGCGACGGAAGTGTATTCAGAGTAATTCACTTAGTAAAACCATTTTACTCAGCATCAAATTCTCTTCAAGTTTTGTTTAAAATCTTTATGTATTTGTTGCCCATTTAACAAAGTTATTTTACCCCAAACATAAAATAATTTGTTTTCCGACCCCAAATATATTGCCTTTTACCCTAGATTTCTCGAAAACTACTAAAAATACAGTTCTGAGATCTATTATTTTCAATTCAAATAAAACTACTAAATAAGATTTAAAATAAAACTACTAAATTTACGTTTCAAGAATTACAGTCTGGCTTAATGTTAGAGAAGGCACAGAAACCATGGTAAAATCTTACCATGGTAAGATGGATGGTAAAAGCTTACGCCAGTCGACACTTCGCTAACGATGTGTTTCCGAACCTATATTTTTTTTAATTTTTTTATTACTTTTAGGACCATAATGGATCACTTTAGTTAACTTTTGTTTTTTTGGCAAGTTCTTTCTTTTCTTGCTGATTTGTTGTTTTTCAGCTTTTCTTTTTTGCCAGTAATTTCTAAGGGTTCAGATCTTCTTGCCCTTTCTTGTTCAGAGTACACCCGGCTTATTGTTTTCATGGGCTTTGATAGGAATCTTGTTTCTTTATTTTCTAATTTCTCATAGTTTTGCGGTTTTCGTTTTTAGGTTTTCACGGGTTATGTCTAATTCTTCCATGTCTTTCTGTACTTCGTATAACCAGTTCGGTCTGCTTTTCTTGTTCCAGAAAAGAACCTATATTTATAAGAAGGAACTTTCTTTTTATTTTCACCAGTAGAACGTATCCTGAAAGTTTGTTACACTCTTTATGGATCATTCTGTAAAACATTTTTAATTCTTTTTTTTGTTTCTCCAACCAGTTTTTCAGCTACTCGGTTCTGTATATAGGCAAATTCAATTACGCTACCGGCTTGCCAAGCCTGACGTAGCTGCAATGTAAGTGTAAATGTACCGGCAAACATTTAGTCTGGAACAAACTCAGGTCGACTATTGAAGCGTGTGGTTAATTGAAACCCAATCTATAAAGAATACCAGTATCCACAGACTACCATTCAAATCAATATAAAAGCAAGTAACTTCTTTACAAGGATTGAACCTTAGAAGTCTAGACTTTGAAAATCAACTGATTTTGCGATGACGTGTTTAACAACTAGTTAATTTTTATTTTTATTTTGCTAAAATCAATTTGATAATCTCTTGACACATTACACAATTTTTTTTTGCATACTGATCGGTTTTAAAGTATATTTTTGATTTTAAGAATGTTTACATTACCACTGAAATATTTTTCTGAAAATTTATCTTGAATAGATAAATTTTTTAAATGACTGAAAATATTCGTTCCGAGTATAATCTGCCCCGGTGATCCTCAACATTTTATCTATGAATGTGAGAAAGGAGGTTATCTGTAGTATTTTCAATATTAGAATACGAAAAATTAACTATTTGTTTTAAAGCGGGAAAACTCGGGAGATTTATAACAGTAGTGTTTAAAACCAATGACTAGTTAGTTATTCAATTACTTATTGTATCTTTAATTAACTCAAAAAAGGTGTGAAGTTTCTGGGTGAGTTATAAAATGAGGAAGAGATTAGGTGATAAAAATATCAACCGACTTAATGGGGGAATCGTTTAGAATTCTCAGTCCACGGATACTATGAATCTACGTAAAGGCCATAATATTAATTGATAGGGTATTTAAATAAAAATGAACCAAAGGAATTATTTATTAAATCTCTGTTGTCGTCTTCAATCATAAATTAAGCACTAATGCCTGTTCAGTGTCAAAGTTTTATCGTCACCAACTCTGTTGCGAAATTTATGAACTCACCGGTTATTCTTTTTATTATGTTTATGCTCTTTTTTACTGACGTTTCGAAGAAAATTACGGTATTACTTTCAGTTGCATGATAGAAGTTTGAGGTGAAAACGATTTTCTTTACTTTTTGAGGTATGAGGAGTAAGAAAATACCATTTACTTAAAATCGGGTTTCCTTCTTATATATATATATATATATATATATATATATATATATATATATATATATGTGTGTACAGGCTTATGTATAAAATTTTGTGGCTCGAAACAAAATTGGAGTGAAAGAGAGATCAACTGGAGAAATCAATTTGGAGCCAATAATCTTTTGATTCAAATTCAGTCATTTATTTTGGTTAACTATCATTAACTGATGTCGTTAAACTATTTAAGTCTTCATCAATTTCATTGAACTTTAGATACGCTGTAGTAGTGTTTCCTGAAATTTTGAGTTTGAGAATTTGATGAAGATTGGTTGTGTCGCTCTTCAGTTACGCTCAATTTAAGGTCGACAGCTGACAACATAACCTCAAATTGAGGTTATGTTAACTTTGAATTAGTGTATTTATATCTTTGCTATTAAATAAAGATGAAGAGGGTTTTTGTTTGTTCGGAATAAACAAAAAACTACTCGATTAATTGCAACCAAATTTTTACATATGTTTCTTGGCATAACTGAGAAGGTTTTTAGATGCATTTAATATATATCTTTATATATATATTTCTTGCGTGCGTGTGTATGAAAGTGAACTCCTCCTAAACGGCTGGACTGATTTTGATGAAATTTAATGTGTGTGTTCAAGGGGATTCGAGAATGATTTAGATTCACAATTTGGTCCACTGGAAAATGTTTTTTTAATTAAATATTTATTTATAAGTAGTTGTTGATTTTGGAATGTTTTACATTGGATCCGGCGGACTGCACTACCATCGCAGTGTCGAATATTCAATAATATTCTATTTTAATTGTAGTTTGTCCCGACAGTTGGTGCTGCGATCAAATTGAGAAAAATATTTCGTAATTTTGTGTTACTATTGTGTTAAAAAAAATCGCGAGAAAACAGTTTTTTAATAAATAAGAGGCTAATAAATCAGATGGAAATGTAAACAAAGGAAAACCAATCAGATCAACGCAAGATGGCCGCTGTCAAACACAACGACCAATCACAAGTATGGCCGTTGCCAATGTCAACAAAATCACAACTGATTAAGTAACAAGTAGGCAGCACTGCGATCGCGTTTAGAATTGTGTGCGTATTGAGAAATGTTATATTATTATTTATTGAAATAACGTTTTAAACACTTTAAAAAATATACACACACATTAAAAAATATACATTGTGCAAATTTGTAAGGTACAGTATTGAAGTGAAAATGTATTTTTAATTTATTTATGTGTTGTTGATCTTGGGATGGTTAAGGTTCACAATTGGGTCCGGTAGGCAGAGCTGCGATCGCGTTTTAGAAGTTTTTTTTTTAATTTTTGGTTTATCAGTCAACCCGGTAGTTGGTGCTGCGATCGGATTCTAGGATATTTTATTATTTTGTTGTTTTTTCGCATATCAGTTACTTGCGTCGTAGCTTAGTGTTGTTCTTACATTAAAATTCGTATCTAGAGAATAGTTTGAATTAAATCCGTTAGGTAATGCTATTCTGACAATTGGATTTATTTACATTCTGACTTTTATAAAGTGAAAGGTTAAATTTTGTTTAATTGCTAATTTTCAGTTTTTTTAAGGTTTTATGTAACTTTCAATTGTTGTCATTTAATCTGTATGTATACTCAGATCTAGCAATAGCGAAGCATTGCCGAGTCTGCTAGAATTGCGCGCTTATTGAGAATATTATATTATATTATTATTTATTGAAATAACGTTTTAAAGTTTAATTAAAAAATGTACATTGTGCAAATTTGTAAGGTGCAGTATTGAAGTGAAGTGAGTATTTTACATGATTTTTCATGAATTTTAATGATGTATACATGTGCATTCAATAACAATCAACTTAACCTACAAATTTAAATTGTCAGTGCTCATTTGATTGTATGCAACTTATGAAGTATTGAACGGCTCTTTGAAAATAAAAATTTAAGTTTGTAAAATAAATTATAACATTTATAAAATTGAAATATAAGTTACTTATAATATAGTTTTAAGTATATTTCAAAAATTGAATTTATAATGTTTTAGCAATTATTTTTAATTTAAAATTATCTAAAATTTGGTAAAATAGAAGTTAATATAAAGAATGAGAAAAATTTCTACTAAAATTTTAACTACGTTGCTTTTTTACAGTGCTTTAATTTTTTAATTAATTGATTAATTAAGCTGTTACATGGTTATGAAACATCAAAATTATTAAATAAAATAAAAAATATGTAGGAGGTACTTTTTTAGAATGATGTTAAGTGAAAATTAGTAGTAATGTGGATGAAAATTTATTAATTACACTAATTATTAATTTTACGACGTTTCGATTTTTTAATTCAATTTTCATTTGACATCTCAATATTTAGTGAAAATAAATATTAACCATACTACACATAATTAATCAATAAACCCATTACAATAATACAACAATCACAAACTGATAATATCATACTAATAGTCATTTTAATGAAATTTAAAACACATTCCTGGTAATATTAACTTAATTAAGTTACTTATTATAATTATGTGTGTGCATTTATTACAGAATAATGACGCGTCAGGACAACGTCTGTCGGGTCCGCTAGTATATATATATATATATATATATATATATATTATATTATTATTTGAAAATAAACACTTCTTTCCTATCTCTTCCTCTTTCTGTATACGCGATTTATACGATTAATAACTATTGATTCAGTGTTGAATTGAATACAATTTGTGAAAATAAACCACAACTCAACAAAGTTACTAAAAAGATTGGAGCAATGAGTTATCTGTAAAAATTTACTTCGATGTCTTTTATATATTCTAATATAATGGTACAGAAAATCATCGGTGTTAAATGAATTTTATAAAATAAAAGAATAAATCTTAAGAGCGGATACTTCTCGACGTATTGATGGCAGATCTTTCTTTGTACTGAACGAAATGTATATAACTATTTATTTTGTAAAATTGATTTTTTTTTTTATTGCAAGAGCTAACCTCTATTATCTTCCAAAATCTGATTAGATCTACACCACTTAGTTGGATACATGAGCTCCCTAATTGAGTGTCATCCTCATTCTTTTAATTTTCAATCCTTTAATAAATTATCTGATATATAAAGTCAGTGTCGTGTGCATTCAGCTAAAATTTATAATACTTCTTGTCGAATAAAAACCGCCTTGGTCCCATACCTTGGTTATGTGATCATTATATAATAACATATTTCAGATTTAATTTAATTTGTGTGTTACATGGTTGAAGAATGTGTGTAATTTACTGTATGAAGTGTAAAGTAGTAGAACTGTAACGCACACAAATGAGTCTTCGAACGTTGGTCAGAGACTGCAGAATCTAGTTCAGAACCGGCTTGTATAGTTTTTATCACACTTGACCTTGAACGCCTATTGCGATGCTGACTCAGTTGTAGAATTGGGTACATGACGTCATTTCCCCAAAGTACGTACGAAGTTTAGTCAAAATTTCGGTAATTAAAATCTCGGTTGAGATAAATATCGGTAATATTTTGTTGTGACATTTTCACACACACACACACACACACACACACACACACACACACACACACACACACACACACACACACACACACACACACGCCCAGAGAGAGAGAGAGAGAGAGAGAGAGAGAGAGAGAGAGAGAGAGAGAGAGAGAGAGAGAGAGAGAGAGTGTGTGAGAGAGAGAAAGGGGGGAGAATAACAGTTGCTCAGAATAACACTTAAGTTTTAGATAACTTATCTTTGAAAGAACTATGTAAAATTTTCAAAAATACTCAGTTTTTGGGGGAATATTATGAAAAATATAAATAATAACAAAACTGGATTTTGCTCTTAATAGTGAAAAATATTACACACCATACAATTGCACACGAACTCTTCTATTTCGTTGTTGCTCCGGCGGCTTATATAGTGTAGAAAGAGCCGAGTGAACCCCCAGGAGCTGTGTGAATCATCAGGAGCCGAGTGAATCGTCAGGAGCTGAGTGAATCATCAGGAGCTGAGTGAATCGTCAGGAACTGTGTGAACGGTACGGAGTAGCGTCTGAATACTTTCCGTGAAATATATAAAATGCACATAAAATAAATTTTTAAAAAATAAAGATTGGAGCGGTTGAGCTTATATCAAAGTAAAATTCGAAAATAAATTCATAGTCTAAAAGCCGAGATACGTTGTTCAGTTGATATTCCAAAGCATTAAGGCTAAGGCTTAATAACGATAAATAGCCCAAAGAATTTATTTTTATTTTTTGTTTTTAAGTGTAACGTTTATGTGTGTGCGCGCGAGCGGGCGTATTTTATATTAAATTTTTTCGGTTTAACATTTTTAATTTTATTTTTAAATTAATTTGCATATAATACTGACGTAGTATGCAATATCTATTCAATTTAGATGAACAAATATAGAGCAATGATATAAAAATATATGAACAATATATATTTAACATTTTTTATCGAAAGTTTGGAAAAATATGATTTACCGTTTGACATTACTATTATCCTTATTATTAATTATTATTACGTATTAGTCCGATCTTTTAACGCGGCTTTCTTATGACTGTGTTTCTAAGCTTTAATTGCCTCTCATTTTTTTTTTGATTCTCCTTTATTCTTTTAAATGCCTAACATTTAATACAATTTAATTATATATTTTCAAGTAAACCCAACTCAATACAGAACTTCTTATCTAAATCCATATCACAAAAATATTCCGGTTTGTTTTCATTGTTACAATTGGAACGCGCCGTAAATAATTATTACTTTTGTCAACATAGAAGTTATGATTTAAGTATTTCAAACTTAAAACATAGTCATTATTTCCTTAAACTTATTACACTTAAATGTCGCTATAATTTTTCATATAACCCACGGGATGAACGGAAAGCATGTATATATATAAATATATTTACATATAATATAATTTACATTATTTACAGATATAAGAATGTCTTATTTAATATTTTATTTTTTTATTTTTTTTGTCTTCAGTTATTTGACTGGTTTGATACAACTCTCCAAGATTCCTTATCTAGTGCTAGTCGTTTCATTTCGGTATACCCCCTACATCCCACATCCCTAAAAATTTGTTTTACATATTCCAAACTTTGTCTGCCTACACAATTTTTTCCTTCTATCTGACCCTCTAATATAAAAGCGACTATTCCAGATGCCTTAATATGTGGCCTGTAAGTCTACATCTACTTTTAACGATATATTTCCAAATCCTTCTTTCTTCATCAATTTGCCGCAACATCTCTTCATTTGTCACTTTATCCACCCATCTGATTTTTAACATTCTCCTATAGCGCCGCATTTCAAACGCTTCTAATCATTTCTTCTCAGGTACTCCGATCGTCCAAGTTTCACTTCCATATAAAGCGATACTCCAAACATATACTTTCAAAATTTTTTCCTGTCATTTAAATTAATTTTTTATGTAAACAAATTATATTTCTGACTGAAAGCTCGTTTCGCTTGTGCTATTCGGCATTTTATGTCACTCCTGCTTCGTCCATCTTTAGTAATTCTACTTCCCAAATAACAAAATTCTTCTAACTCTATAATCTTTTCTCTTCCTATTTTCACATTCAGTGGTCAATTTTCATTATTTATACTACTACATTTCATTATTTTCGTTTTGTTCTTGTTTATTTTCATGCGGTATTTCTTGCATAAGACTTCATCCATGCTGTTCATTTCTAAATCCTTTTTACTCTCGGCTAGAATTACTATATCATCAGCAAATCGTAGCATCTTTATCTTTTCACCTTGTACTCTTAATCTAAATTGTTCTTTAACATCATTAACTGCTAGTTCCATGTAAAGATTAAAAAGTAACGGAGCTAGGGAACATCCGTGTCGGACTCCCTTTCTTATTACGGCTTCTTTCTTATGTTCTTCCATTATTACTCTTGCTGTATGGTTCCTGTAAATGCTAGCAATCGTTCTTCTATCTCTGTATTTGAACCCTCATTTTTTATTTTATTTTTTTATTTATTTGGTTATTTTTTAATATTTGCTTATTTAAATGTCAAGGTCTTCAAATATTTGAGATCTAATTATGGTTTCGAGGAAACTAGTTAATTTAATAATTTTAAGCTGTAATTTGAACAAATAGTTTAAGTGAATTAATTATGTTTTTAATGGTTTTAATCCAACAAGCAAGTAATCCAACCATGCACTTCATAACTAATAACTCACAAGGTGTTTAAAACTTCAGCGAAAATTCAATTTTTTACTCATTTTTATATAAATTTTATTTATTTTCTCATTTTTAATTTTAATAATACTATTTTTCTTTTTTTTTAGATTATATTGCCTCACAATAACCCATATGTTTAATTACATTTTGGAAATTTTTCTTATCCGCTCTCAGACTGATTATTCTTGTAAGAGAATGGCGTTAATTAAAACCTAACCTAAGTATCGTAACACATTCTTTAAAATCCACTTAAAAGTAACTGTATATTTAATCGATTATGAATGATCCTACAGGATTACAAAAAAACAAACCTGTGATATCAGTGTTTGTCCACAATTTTAATTTATCCTTTCAACGGTAGATGAAGAAAAATTTAGAGGTTTATGATGGTATAAATTTTCCTTCAATGCGCGTGCGTAACTCACACATACTCTCTCTCTCTTCCATGATACATTTATTAACTATCACTAAAAATAACAGTAATGTTGTGATAGAGAAAGTATGTCTCTGGTTACAGATATTGAAAAATTATAAAAAAAGTCATGATTCTGACCAAATATACATAAGATGCACTTAAAAAAGAAAATACAATTCAGAAACTACAAGAATGATAGGATTAAAGATCCTCTGTTTACATCAGTGGAAGAAGGATGAACTTCAAATATTAATTATGTGATCAGACAATTTAAAATTCATATTTTCGCACTGATAGGCGTAAATAAAATACTTTATTTACTTTACAGAAAATTCAGCCACATACAATAAATTATTTAACTTGTTTTGTTACATAAATAAATTCTATGAATGAAAAAAATAGTACATTTCACTCTACTTAAATAAGTACGTATTAAATGTAGAACATGGTAATATTTGAAAAATACTGTATGGTGACTAAAATATAATAAAACGTTTAAAGTAATTATAATTTCTTTACACTCATTAAAAAATGTTATATATAATAATCACCTCGATTTGAACTAATGATAAGTTACAGCCGACAAAACAACTCTTATTTTTCCTGTACTAGACTTTATACATCTTCACTTAAGTAGTATTAAACAGCTGTAATTACATTGACAGAAACGTTTACAGCTAAGCTAATAGCAGTGTACATTGGCTAATGTATTTTTACTTTCTTCTCTTATTATGTTTAATACTTTCACAGATTTTCCATTTCATATCAAATATTTAACTCTCGATATTCTATAATAATAACAGGATAAAAAAAATAATGTGGGAAAAAAGCATATATAGTATAGTAAATTTCTCATAAAATAGTTTAATTAAATTGTTATCTACAACAAAATAAAAAATGTTAATACATAGCTCTTATACGAACATATTATTTCAAACAATTTATCTTGCTAACTTTCTGAAAATATTACAATAGACATTTCTGCAATGCAATAAACTACCTTATATTTATCTACGAGAAATCCTATGTTATATTTTCATTTAAAATTTACTAAACAATAGGACAGTCAATAAATTACTATCAGAAAATTCAGCTCGATTAATATATGATAATTTTCCAGTTATAAATAAAAAAATAATAGACGGATTCAGCCATTATTGTCCCTTTAAAATTATCAAAAATATATATATAGTTTCTGTGACACCACTATTACTACACTTATTACTCTTCACACAAAATCTAAGAAACCGACTGAGTTGAAATTTTGCATGAACATAGGTTTTATATCTGAAAAGAATATAGGACTATTGCCGTTAGAAAATATTTCACAATTTCAAGATAGTAGACCTTTTAATAGCTTGCGGTAACAACCGGATTATGATCCTTTCCGATATTCAAATTTACTATGGCCAAACTGTTAGTCAAGTCGAATTCAGAAATCACTTGTGGTATTTGAAATTAAATTTTTTTCAAAAAAGATCTCTGTTTTTTCCGCTACCTCTTTCAATTTCGATAAAATTAGCTTTAAATGTGCGAAGGTGACGGTGTAAATTCCTTTAGACTTGCCCTTCACTTTTAAGCGCCTCCATTTTCCACTTTAAGTAACTTTTTCGATAACAATAAATAAGTCACGAGGGGAGACGCTTTAAGTGGCTGGTCTTCGGCTCTTAATTTTGCTTTTCCAGTTTTTAATATACTCATTTAATTAGTCGTGCAAAATATGTTTCTTAAAATGGTTTATTTTCTCATAATTTTACAATCAGGCGTCCTACATACTCCAATTTTAGATCGCCATTTTACTTAAATTTTGTAAATGTTATTAATAAATATATTAATAATTCAAGCGCCGTAATGTATGAAGAAACTGAAAGAGCAGTTAAGTATAGCTTAGATGATATCTGAATGCAATCCAATTTATTTATTAATAAATTGTTCTGATAGTCTGAGGAGAATAAATAAAATTTCAGCGTTTTAAAATTCTATACCACGACTTTTTACACTTTAATTATGTCTCGAATATATCATATCCGAGAAATCAATGAAAACAATTGATATTAAAGACTTGGGTATCTTTTATTTATATTACATTAATTTTTAGTTATCTTATCTTTCAAGCTAATAAGAATACAAACCATTTAATGGAACTTTATTTTTAGATCCTTTAAAAAATCAAGAACATAAAAGGTTTACATTTTTATGGATCGCAATCCAAATCTGTAATCATTGCATCATGTGAATAAGAGCAGCAGAGAGATGAGAGCATGGCAAAGTTCTTTTCTCAAGTTGATCAGAGAAGAGATTGAGTTTATCTCGACATTACAGGAAAATTTTACTTATGAGTTCCAGCTTTTTTCGGTCACTGAAGGTTTATTTTTTAAAGTAATGTTTTAAATTCAGTGGTTAATGTAATACGATTGTTAAATGATATTAGCTTTATTGAGAAGATCAATATCTTTTTAACGGAAGTATTTTTTTTCAATTTTATAAAAAAAATTGGAAAAATGAAGGAATATTTTTTCCAAAATGATATGGATATGTAATTCATAACTCCATTTTAGGTTTTTTCTGTTTGTTAAATCGCTTTTTTTAATGCATTATTTTAATTTTGTTGTAATATATGTAAATGTGTAGTTTTTGTTACTGTAATATTATTCCATGTTATAATATTTTTTTATTGAGATCTAAAGAGCCTGTTGTATTCAGTTTAGTACAAAACATATAAATATTTAACGTCGAGAGGGGGTAATAAAAAATTTCAGAATTATTGAAATAAATAAGTATTTTAATTTGATATCTCACTTAACTGTTTTTTTAATAGGTAAAATTGAAATATAGAAGTGGATGTATCCTTAGCCAAAAGAAATAAAACTATAAATAATCGGGTAGTAGAATAATTTATTTTTATTTTCTTTGTGAAAAAGGGCGTAAATTCTTGTTTTAAATAGATAACATATAATTTATGATACGTTAAATCATTTAAATAAATAAGTAGTTATATAAATTCGATTTGTATATATATTCGAATAATTTTAAAATAAAATTTAATGAAAATTATCTCGACTAAAAAATGAAAGTTTCCAATCGTGAAAGTAGTTCGCCTAGGGCGGTCGCAGCGCACCTTTCTTGTTTGTTTGTTTGTTTGATCGTAATACACTATTTGATATCATTAGATTAGATGTTGTTAATTTGGTCGCAATGAACCCTACAATCGTCTATTTATTCTTTATCTCTCCTTCTGTCTTTTCTATTTTTCTTCTCCCTTTTCCCTTCATTCTTATAAGCACTTCAGATGTAGAAAGAAATAACAAACTGATACTATAAGTAAACGAACTCTATATTTAAATGAGGTTATTCAACTTTATATTCATTTTCGTTTGTTGTTTTTAACCATATGTTTACACAGACTCCGTCGACTGGTTTCATTTCAACCAAAATCTATTTATCTGAATTCTAAAACTTTTTTTTTTTTAACTCCCCAAGACGACCAGCCCACGCTAAAAAGCTTAACACAGTCGCCTCAGGGTTTCATGGCAGCGCAGTCTGCCCTCCCTAGCTCGTCCGAACTCGGACATCCCATCGGGGTTTCCCGTGCCTCCTCGAAAACATACTAATCACCTCTTCCGGTCGATCAGAATTTTTCTCCGCAGGAGAGCACCCTTCCAGTCCCTATTGTACCTGATCAAGAAACACATTTCGTTTGCCCTTCACAGTTACGCGTCCCCCCATGCACACCTCGAGGGCCTCCCATGCCATCATCGGGGAGCTGCGACCCACCCACTCTTGCGCGTGAGTAGGCCCGAACACCCTAGGCATACAGGCTGCCTCCCTGGCCCCTACAAGATGGACTTGTACCTGTCCTCGATCCCCCACGCATTCCCATGCCCCTCATTACTTGTTGCGCCATGTCTCCCTCGCCGTCAGCGGTAGAGCACCGCACACAATATCCCCCCCACTCCATGTCCATCGGTATATCCGGCATCATAATCCAACAACAACATGAGCAAAGACATATAATACAATCATAAATTCCTAACCTAGCAAAGTACATTAACAACTACAAAAACCAAACAGATTTCGACGCCTCTTTTGACATCGAGGACCGTGTGGACGTCAAGGGGGTTCCTCCCCCTTATTCTAAAACTTATTTAAGAATAAGTACGGAATTTTTCAAACCAAATGAAATGTTCACACATTTAGTGTGTTCACACATTTAGTTCACAAATTTATAAATTTTTAAAAAATTTATAAATTTAGAAAATTTATAAATTTTTAGAATATAAGCTTGGCGTAAAATATCTATTAAAATAGCAGTTCTCTACAATTATATAGAAATTGATGAATACCAGTAGAATGTTAAGAAAATAATTTTTTGTTCCATTTACCTAAAAAGTTATGTTCATAATTTTTTTTTGAAGGTGGCAAAATAGTGATCGAGAATAGACAAAGCACCTATAGAAATTTAAAAATGTCTACTACTATTCTTACACAATGATTTTCATCTTAATTTTTTTTTAATAATTTAAAAAAAAAACAAAAACAAAAAACATTCATCATGAGGAAATAAATTTCATTAAACAATATTTAGAAAGATTAAACCTTACAGCTTAAATCTGTACAGTTTTATTAAGAAGGCATGTTTATTTTATTTCTTCGGTAATAAGTGAAATTCCTTCACTGTTTAAGTGCTTACGTCTTCCAAAGTGAAATATAGTTATTTCTAAATAGAAATTATATCATATATCTACTGAAATATGTCCTCTTTGATAACCTTCATTAGAATGTGGTTGGTAATAAATAAATAAATAAAAATATCTGATTACAAAAGAGTGGTTTATTACGTCTATCAGTTTCTGAAATTAAATACTTCACGTCTTGATACGAGAATCCAACCAGATTTAGTAAATGCAAATTCAAAAACCTTTCGAGTTCTCGGAATTCCTAATTAACGTTGGGAAAAAATTTAAATATTATAATTTTTTAATATTTTTTCAAAATGTTGTGGATTAAGGAACAATGAAAATAATATAATGGTAGTCAAGAGATCATGCATTCGATCAGGTTATCTACCGATCACAGGCCTCTGATAAAAAAAAATTAAATTGGTGATATTCAATATCATCTTATTGAGTTTTTCGTTTTTTAGGGGGTAATATAAAACTGAACGGTGTGAATCATTTCACCATCAAATCCCTTAAACCCATTCCCTCTACCCCTTCCTAAACTAAAAAAAAAAAACAAACAAAAAAACTGCGTTTTTAAAACACTTTTTACTTTTAAGGATAAGTAAAACCTTAATGATTTTCAAAGAAGTTAATAATAAATTCCTTGTCCGAACAGTTTTTTACCCTACTGTAGCCACTTAACTGGTAGGAATTGAAATATGTTTATATTCAAACCATTATTTGAAAAAAAAAACAACAAAAAAAACAGTCTACATCAGTCTGCGCTTGATGTAAACTGATAAAGAATCTAGATTTAAATTAATTAAATCTAGATTCTCCTCTTCACCTGGTTTAAATGGCCTCAGAAAAAAAAAGAAGATGTACCAGACATCTCCATTCATTTTTTTAATCATTACGCATTAATTATTGTAATGAATTGCTTTAAGATTTATTCTTATTATTACTGAAATATATCCTAGTCTTTTAATATAAAATATTTAACATAAAGTAATTTTGAGTTTGCACTTCCCTATCCATATTCTTGATGCTTTAAATTATTAAAAAAAAATAGTACATTAAAATTACAACAAAGATTTATTTTGTAATTTCATACGGAGCTTGGCTCACTGTTTAGTGAAATAACTTTTTCATGAGTTACTCGCTTAGGATTCATCTAAAACTTACAAACCTTTTTTCCAATAACATTTCTAAAAAAACACTTTTCAGCATTAGACTTTCTTTTTCCTGTTTAGCCTCCGGTAACTACCGTTTAGATAATACTTCAGAGGATGAATGAGGATGATATGTATGAGTGTGAATGAAGTGTGTAGTCTTGTACATTCTCAGTTCGACCATACGGTCGACCGATATGGTCGACCGTAGTTTTTAGCATGATTCTACTGCTGGCACGGCATACACTGTACGATACCAGGAATTATTTTGGGCGATTCAAATCTGTCGCAATAGTTAACTAAATACTTTCTTTCAAATATATCTTTGTTGTTGCTTTGGGAATCTAAATTCAAAAAATATTGCCGTTACACACCAACGGGCTAGGCAGTAGGTTATGTAGCCCACAATTCGATACTGAAACGAACACATAACAAGCTGTTTGTAATACATTAAATAAACTTCAAAAATATTTTTAACATCCTAAATAAATAATTATAGTTAATTTTATATTGCCACATAACTAACTTTATGTACAAAGGGATGTCTGTGAATGTTAGGCTTCTATGTGAGTGTATAACTCTTACTCTCAACGGTCATCGTTTGAATGGCAGCTTTCCATTGGCCATAGATTCAAACAGCCAACACAACGGTTTAAAAAGTAATTCAAACTGTACCTGTCAGGTAGAGAGAAGCTCATTCAATTCATCCTTCTACTATTATAATACTTAGGTATGATCTGTGTGGTCCTTTTATTATACGAAACGAAATTAATACTTTTAAATGCCTCATCTATAATTTTTTTTTTAAATCGTCATGCTTTATATTCTGTAATATTTAATATTATTAAGAAATTGTTATACAAATAGTGTTCGTAATCGTTGACTGACTTTTTTTTACTATTATCATTAACAGTCACCATTATTATTAAACTATTATCATTAAGGGCAGTATAATTATCATCAAAAACCAAATTATATGTTTTATAAATTATTTTAATTTTATTGTTATATATGGTATAGAAACTGTGCAATCTTTATCGTAAAAAAAAATTTTTTTTATTAAAAAAAAAATAACCTTGACTTGTTTCTTAGAATTATACTTTATCTTTTTCTCCTTCAAACGTTTTCTTTCATATATCTTACTATTTTAATTTACCAGTTATGAAAAAAAGTAAAAAAAGGTCAGTTCAGCAAAATTTAAGTCATTTACATTTAATTTTTTATTTTACATTATCTTCAGCGAATTTATTAAAATTATTAAGAAAATATCAAATTATTATTTATTTATCACGGTATTACGAGCAAATAATGTTAGCACTTACAGGAAAAAAATCAATAAATGGAATAACTTTGAATTAAATTCAAGTGTAGTTTCTTAATAGATGATGTATGTATAAAAATTAAATTTTACTGAATTATTTTAATGCTGTAATGACTGTACTTATATCCTAAATGATTTTAGGTTATCTTGATCTAGAATTTGATATCAATTCTAAATCTAACCTCAGTCCTTAAAATATTAATCCATGATTTTAGCTAAAACTTTATTTTATTTAGCTAAAGCTTCACTAAAAAAAGCTTTCAGCGATTGTAAAAGTTCAAAAAATATACTTGCTCATAGTACTTCCCAAATAATAAAAACAAAACAGATTTAAATGATGATTCAAATGATGACTTCCTGTCATATAGTAAGAGAATAAAAAGTGATACCAACTCATATTCGAAAAAATATTTTTTATAATATATAACCGGATTTCTTGATTGAAAAAATATCTATGTCTTAAACTGCAACATTAAAAAACTGTTATTTATTTACTTATAATTAAAAGCATGTTTTCTGTTCTTTCCTCTTTTTTTTATTGTGATTAGATTGACCTGATAAAAAATGGTTGTCTCACACTTTTTAATACTATAATACGTTAAAAAAAATGAAAAAAATTAAATGTGTAGGTGAAAAGGAAATCAAGTTGTCATTTTAAAGTAAAAGTATAATAATAATATAATTCTTTAAGCATAGTATTAAAATACTACAAGAAAACAGAGAGAGAGAGAAAGAGACAGACAGAGCAAGAGAAAGATTTCATATTTTAATGAGTTATAAATGGCAATAAAACATCGGTGTAATTTAAGAACACGGTCGGTATATTAAAAGTATTAAAAGAAGTATTTAAATACTGTCAACTTGCATAAAAAAATAATCTGGTTTCCACTTTCCCTAATAAAAGTTAAACTTAATTTATACATTAGTAGTTTTACTGATTATAAACATTATAAATTACTCAATTAGGATGCGAATAAAAAAATTTGAAATCTAACTCTATACAATTGTAGCACTTCGAATGTAATTTGTACGAAAATTAGAAAATGTCTTTAAGAGTTTATAAAATATTATGTATATATATATATATATATAGAGAGAGAGAGAGAGAGAGCGAGAGAGAGAGAATCTTAAATTATGTGCCATCGTTTAAACATTCTTATATTATGTACAGGCTTCTTCACTATAAGAAAGGAAAATATTAAAACTTTGAACTTTTATATTTTAATTAGCCAGTGTGAAGACCGCGTTGTGCTCAATATCCTCATGCGTCTGAGAATAATACTGATAAATAACACTTAAAAACTGTTCAGTTTATAAAAACTATGAGTGTATTGTAATTTCTTTAGAGCAACAGTTTGGTGAAAACAGGACTCGAAACTTTCTGAAATATGCGAGTTTCAGACTAGTCGGCCTCATCTTAAAAATAGTAGTTACAGCTGGGTTACCCGTCCTTCGTATGGGTAAGAAGTATTTTCCACTGTTCTTAGCGTTACCCGAAAAACACCTACAGGAGGTGACCGTAGTTCGTTTCTAATTTTTTTTTATTTAGTCGTGTCGCGATCACACTTCAGTTACAATGGCAGCGGCTGTGTTGGTTGAGCTGCTGCGCTATAACTGTCGCACCTTTATAGCTATTTTTCTCGATAACGGAAAGAGATATTGATAAAGACAAAGCAGATCATTTTTTGTAAAAAAAAAAAATAGTCTTTAAATACTGCAAGTAGTCCCCGAATTCGATTTAACCAAGAGTTTAGCCATAATAAAGTTGAATATCGGGAAGGAACAAAATACGGTTGTTACTGGAAGTCATTACAATAGCTAAAATTCATTTCAATCGATTGAGTAAAATCGTAATCTATTTGCGTAATCTGAGTAAAGAGACACTTTTGCGTGAAGAGTTATAAATTCACAGAAACTACTAGATTTTTTTATATGTACATGTCAGACAGATTTGTAGTAATGATAATCACAGCAATGATCCAATAATTTTGGTTTAGGAAGAAACTCTGCTATGAATATAAAAATAATACTATATAAAAAATCTGGTTACTATTATTTGAAACCTGGTAAAATCTGGTCGAAATTACCTTTCTTCAAACTTGACAGTCGTATTCTCCAAAGGGTTATGTAGAACATTTTATGATTTGATTAAAATTTGGACATAACATATTTTTGGGTAGACGGCCAAATGATGACATTGTCGCGTGTTCGTGGTTCGACAAGGATATTTAAAGACTATTAAATGTTAGAGTTTCTTACAAGTACAATTTATTATCCTAAAAACATAGAGAATAAAATAAATAATAATAATTATAATAAATAGATATAACATGCAGAATATTAATTAAAATAAAAAGGACAAGATTTGTTTAATGACAGTTAAATTATAATGACTAGAATACAGTACAATTTACTATGTTATAATGACCGCTAGAACATAATATTGCATTAACAAGCTAATACTAGAACAGTCTAAAGTTCATACAGTTCACTTTCTGCCGTTAAATATTATTAATTTTACTATTTACAGTAGAACTACCCTACGCTTTAAGAATGAGTAAAACTGTCACACTACTGTTTATCAATAACTCACTGAACAACTTCCCGCATTCACCCGCTGTTCACGCTGGAATACTCGTGGCGTACTCTTCACTCGTTGTTACCACACGCTTACTGATATCGTCATTACCGCAACCGCGTTGAACTCGGGATTGTGAAACTACTCACTGTTACCGCTTGTTATCACGACTGTGCCGAACACGTCTTCGCCGAACTACTGACTGACCGCTGATCCCCGGCAGTATTTATATCCCCTGACCTGCAGAACCAGTACCCGACTCGTCCTTTTAATTGTTGAAGCGTAACAATTCTCGTTGTCCGCCCCTTTACGTTTTTCTATAGGTTCTTATTCCGATCCGGTAACTTTTCTGGTCGAATAACAGCTTTTGGATATGCCACTGTCTGTATTACACAAAACAGGTTATTAATCCGAGAAGAAGAATCCTTACTCTGAGAAAGAATCCCTTTTAGTTCCTTCTACATTCTTCTTTTCTTTATTATTTTCTCTTTCTTTCTTCTCAATTGGAAGAAATCCGTTACTGTGGTTCGTTTTACTTGTCCTGTTACAATATTAAAATCAAGAACTTTTATGCTCTCATTTTTAATTTCTAATGTCATCGTTATTTTAGACTGTTTCAGTAATCAATAAATTTCATTTTTTTAAATACTGACTTCTTATCGATTTCCGTTTTCTTTTGCTCATCTTTTTTTAAGTGCAAATAATCATAGAATTATGATAAAAAGATTTCTTTCAGGAACATGTTCTAATTAATTTTCTGAAATTCCCCTTCAGTTTCAATTTTTACATTCTTTACAGCGTTAACGCCAGCTAGGCTACCAGTACTGCAAAAATATTTCCAGTTTGAATTGAGAAAGGAAAAGTAGCAGAATTTTTAAAGGATATCTCTATAAATTAGAAATCAGAAAGTGGATAATCATATTTCTATGATTTCAAGTGTTATTTTTAATTTATACCATAACAATATGAACAAAACAATTATTTTTATAAATCTCTGAAAAAATCAAATAAACATCGGATCTAAGTTTCACAATTTAGTCGATTGATTCGTATCATACTCCGGAGGACTTCAGCTATATTATGCAGCTTTTTTGATTCGAGCTGCATAGGCAGTTAACGTTCTTCTTCCTCGTTCCTAGAATGAACTTACTGTAGCTTGTTATATCCAACGTCCGCCACGTTGGAGAGTGTTATTAATTGGAATCCAATAACAGAATGTGGCGAGGTAAACTATCGAGGAGCCGTTAGCGGTAAAATGTAACCGGTTCAGCCGGCCTATATCAGAAACACAGGTACAAAATGATTCAAGGAATCAGGAAATTTAAAAATTTGCGTTAGTAGCCCTGGATGAGTGTAAGCAGTGATTAAATTATAGAAGTCAACTCACGTTATCTTGCCATTTTAGTTAGCATGAATATTGAAATGGTGCTTAACGAGCTTTTTGCCTTCAAAGTTTTTTATAAAAATAATGACAACGTGGAGGCTGCGCGTAGAGAATTTCGCTGCCAGTTTAATTAGATGCCACGATCGTGTACCGTCAGTACACTCAATTAACACATGGATGCGTAATTTTGAGGAAACAGGTTCAGAAATGAAAAAGAAATCTCCGGTCATGTGCGTTTGTATGCCAGGCAATATCGAGACTCTTCGAGCTGCTGTCATAAGAAACTCACACGCTTCAATTTATCTTTATTCAGTGCCTTTACATTAACGTAGTTCAAGTGTTCGACAAGTACTGTTGCAGGGCTTACTTTAACATCCATACAAGTTGCAGATCGTCAAGGAATTAAAACCGAACGATCAAAATGCGTCTTGAGTTCTTTGAACGAATTGTTGTAAAGATAAAAGGGGACAATGAATGTCGGACGCAGGCCATTTATAGTCCCATCTTCAGTCATATCAAATCGATACGTTGCATGCTGAAAAGCTCTGTTGCACAAAAATTACATACGTTTCCAAAAATTATTGATAACGCATGGTTTCAACAAAGTGGATCAACATTACACACAGCACGAATATCGATGGCTGCTGTACGCTAATTGTGTGAAACCGTATAATTTCGAGAAATTGTGACATTCCATGGCCTGCCGACCTCCTGATTTGTCATCTTAAAAGCGAAGTGTATAGTATTCGATGACAAAAGAACTAAAAGCCAAGGCTCGAACAATACACAATTGGTGAATTTCCTGTTGAAATATTGTTTCGGACCGTACGCAGTTTCATTACGTGACTTAGGAATGTCTACGCATAGACGGAGCTACAACTGCGAGATCTTCAAAAAATGAGTTTTGGTATATATAGAAAAATGGATTTTTTTCTTTATTTAAATTTTATAAATAAATTTATATAATTTAATTTTTCATAAGAATATTTTATTTTCAAAATTTCCGTTTCTCTGAATCACTCTGTATTAGAAAACATATAAACGGGAATTATGGGAATTTCTGTAAAAAATAGGTAACATACTCCTTTAGATACTTATAAAAAAAATACTTAGTTTTTATTTTGTCTTTGGTTCAGTTGTAGTGCTTAATCTTAAATTTGTAAGCACAAAAATAATAACGATTATTATTATTAATACATATACACATTAAAGAAAAATTAATAAAAAAATGAAAATATAATAGTTTTAGTTTGTTGTACTATGTACTGAATTCATTCATTTATAGATTTTCGGATAAAAATTACAACCGATTATAAAAATAATAATTGTTATGGCGAATTTATCTTTAATACATTTCATAAAATTTAATATTTATTACCTTATTTATTCGCGCTCAGATAGCTTCTTGCTTTCTACGTTTAATGCCCTGTGTGATGATTTTTTTATGTTAAATTCAAAAAGTGGAACCGTATTGCTACTGTTAAGTGTAAAAACTGAATATAATAATTTTACTTTTAGTTTTACTATGTGCTTACTGTATTTTAATTTTATTGCTCTAAAACTTTCTGTTGCTATTCCATAAATATGTTAATCTAAAGGAAATAAAAAATTAGATACGTGGTTAATTATAATAAAGTAGTTACGGTCATTGACTTTCTTGCGGATGGAACGGAAGATAAAGATAATAATAACAGGGAGGTTAAGAATATGCTTCCGTTGTCCAATAAGTACGAACGAAGGAAGATTAGACTATGCAATTTATTACATTTGCGGTTTTTATCGTTAAACAACCATTTTTTTATTGATGTACAATGAAAGTTTTATTTGATTTAATATTAAAGACTTCTTCAAATAATAATTAATAATTACATAAATAATGTAAATAAACAATATTAACAAAATATTGAAATCGGTAAAGAAGTTGACGATTCGTTTCTTGTTTTCTTCAAAGATCCAAGAATTATTTCACAAACTTGTTTTGAAATCTATTCTATCGTTCGCGTGTATGATAAAATTAGAACGGTTACCGAGTTGACACAGAGACTAAGCTTTGCTCGATTAGTTGTATAAGTTTACACAGTTTATTTAGATTGAATAAAAACCAAAAGAAAAGGAATTAGTATAATTTTTAAATTGTTATACAACAGGAAGGTAAACAATATAAATAGAAAATCAACTAGTTAAACTTTTTTTAGTTAAATCAACTAGTTAAACGAATTACAATATTAAAAATGAACTCAAGCTTTTAGATATTTCAACCACTAAACTTTCAACTTTTATAATTAATTAAATACAAAATAAAATTATGTTTAATTGAATGCCAGATATAGTAAAGCTTTTTAAAAAAATAAATCAACTTTTTATCTTAGAATTGCAACACCATAAAAGAGACCAGACCGTTGCTGGATTGTGTTATGTTGCTATATTACAAGTGTGTGAAATATATTATTTTATCATAGGGCGTATGGTTTCTATCATTTATGAGACGTGTACTCGAATACACACATGTTCACAAACACATACACACGATTGCTACAAATGTCCCGCAATAACACAACACACAAACGCGTACACAACGCTTTTATTCTACTGCTTTCTTATCTGACATCTGCACAGCTGCTACAGAGCGGTGAAGCAAATAACGCCTCCCGCTAATATTTTACATGGACTATCTGTCTGTGTACTCATTTCTTCGTCTGCATGATATCATGAAACAGCGCAATCTTAAATGCATAGTGTACGCATATCAAGCAAGAACACCCATGCGTAAGGTAGCATTTAAAACAACCGAGTACAAAGGATAATTTTGATATAAATTTCATTTAAAAGAAAAACTGTTAGTATGTCGGAAAATTTTGCTCTTTTGATAACATTATTTTACTTTTGTTAGAAATTCTGCTGTAAATTCTAGTTCTATTTCTTTTAAATGAATAATCACGAACAAAACCAAAAAATAAATGTAAATTATAAATAATATGATACTTATTCTTTAAGGCCATCTTGTCGTTCATTTGATGGTGATATAGCATTTAAAACAACCGAGTACAAAGGATACTTTTGACACATTTAACTCACCGGGTTGGTCTAGTGGTGAACACGTCTTCCCAAATCAGCTGATTTGGAAGTCGAGAGTTCCAGCGTTCAAGTCCTAGTAAAGGCAGTTATTTTTATACGGATTTGAATACTAGATCGCGGATACCGATGTTGTTTGGTGGTTGGGTTTCAATTAACCACACATCTCAGGAATGGTCGACCTGAGACTGTATAAGACTACACTTCATTTACACTCATACATATCATCCTCTGAAGTAATACCTGAACGTTAATTCTCGAAGGCTAAACAGAAAAAGAAAAGAAAAAAAAAAGGTTTGATACATTTATGTTTTTGAAATAAAGCCCGGGTTCTTACTCGGGCTTGGGACAATTCAGTAATTTATCATTATCATTCATGTTTATTTCTGTTAATGAATATAAAATAAAAAACCAGTAAAAGAGAAAAAAAAATCAAAACTAGTATTCCTTTTACAGAGTGATTTTTAATAGGTAATTATACATCTTCCTGAAATGTATCAGTATAAAATGCACACTGTCTATTATTAGCAATATCTTCTTCAAAGTATTTTCTATGCGAATACTAAAGAGAGTATCGTTAATATAGACCTAACCCCATAGAGTCGGCCTCCTTGGCGCGAGTGGTAGCGTCTCGGCCTTTCATCCGGAGGTCCCGGGTTCGAATCCCGGTCCGGCATGGCATTTTCACTCACGCTACAAATCAACCATCTCATCCTCTGAAGCGATACCTAACGGTGGTCCTGGAAGTAAAAAAAAACCGTAGAAGCCATCGAACAGAAAACACAGAACCTTGGGTTGGTGGAAAATCCATCTTTCCGACAAAATTACATCAATTTTGTCTCATGTCAACCTCAACATGGACGTAACTACATCATTTATGACTTAATTGATGCGTGGGAGCCTACGGGGAAAAGGGATTATGGTTGAAGGATCACCGTGATCCTTGAAAAAAATCTGCAGGAATGTTTAAGCCCCTCCAAACATCTTGATTCCATAGGGGAAGATATACTCCACGTGACGGTTTCAGTCGCTACTCTACTCCTTCCGTACCTAACTCTTATGGGCTTTACTGGAGGTCATCTTCAGTACCTCGGCAATGAAATCCTTCAGTCTAGCTTCAGCCAGGATGCCACCGGTGCGAATGCCACAAGCGACATTCCCATTGGTGTACTATTAACATAAACGCCAAACAAAATACATCTAGCCAAGTCCCAAATAAGACTGAATGACTTTCTATGAGCGAAGAAACTAAACTCTACCTTCCCAAAAGGTAAAAATGACTTTGGCCCACAACGAACCATAAAACGCAACAAAAACTCTGACAAAAACATAACAATAAATAATGTAACAACAGTAAAATATAACTAACGAAAAAACAAATCTATAACCAAACAGAAAGAAAAACAGCAGCAGTTTTGCAAACCATACAACAAAGTAAAATAAAACCAAACATAAACACAAAGAAGGAAAGTCCAAACGGAACACCACAGTCCTTCAGCGATCCTTTCTTTCGCTAAATGCCTGATAAAACTTTATACGACAATCCATTAGGCCCGGATTTTCCAATTAACACGGAGCTCAAGCGTCGACCCGATAATATCAAGCTGTCAAATGGCCTCCATGCGCAATAAGTCATATCTAGCTCATTCATATATCAACATGATAATTATCGTCCAATAATCAATATTGAGGACACATACAGTGTCCGCCAGGCCAAATTTCTGTAGTCTGACCCGAAAAGCGCCATGCCCTGAAAGAAATTGCACCACATACTTGTTCGGGTGTACCCAAGAGGCGTCTTGCAAATCAACAACATTAGGGAAAAGATCATGCATATAACGCCCACACTCTGTCTCATCTCATCTGGCCTGCCATAGGGCGACACCATGCTCTTCTATCTCCTTTATTTTCTTCGAATTCAATTCACCTGAATTCTTAGCAACATTGCGTCTGAGAGGCAACGCTGTTGCCTCTCAGACCCAGTCAAGTCTATCGGTTTCACGCCTGCTATCACCAAGATCGCCTCCCATGAAATTATACGGTAACCACCGGCCTAACCACCGGTTACCGTTAGCAATATAAGGCTTTGAGCCCGTAACAAAATATCCCGATAGCTTTTAAATTTTCCTATCCGCCAAAATAGGCGCCGCATATAGCATAATTGCCTCGCATACGCCGTTATACAAGACTCATAGACATCTTAAGACTCGTAGTCTTAAAATTTAGACCCCAATCAGGATTGAGCATACGTCGAATTGCGAAGAAGGCATTACAGGCCTTCCCCGCGACGTATTGAAGGTACTTCTTAAACTACCATTTCTCATCAAGAAACATGCCGAGGTATTTTTGAACCTGAACAAATCACGTTGGCCTGACATCGATACGGGGACTCGCCGCCTCACAGCCAAACAGCCTTTGAGGAGCATCATTTTGGTCTTCTCCGGGCTAAATGTCATCTTATGTTGATGACCCCACAGCTCGAGTATCCTGCATGCTTGAGTGGCTTGGAATTCAATCCCCCTCCGCGAACCTCCCGTGACCAGCAGATGCCCATCGTCAACATAAGCCACGATGCGACACCCGCGGGCAATCTCAGCCGTGAATGAACCAAACTCCACCACCCACAATAAACGACACAACACACTACCCTGCGGACAACCCTTGGACAGTGTCTTCCCCACTTCACTGTTGTGCTCGCGGAGCAGCACATCCCGATGACTGAGGCAGAATGAGATGTAGCTTGTGTAGAATTGACGGTCTCTCATACTGGGTATCTTTTTAGCTCGCGAGCGAATAGTAAGTTCATTAAATAAGAGATTAAAACTGGGAAACCTCAGATCAATTATTTGCTTCTTTACAGGCAAAAGCTTGCCTGTAAGGGATGAAGATTGTAATAAAATATTATCTTTCTCCTAGTTTATTAATTTAATGTCAACACTGCAGTTAAGAAGGCAATTTTAAGACAGTCGTTAACATTGTTTTAAAAGAATTACTTTTGAGAACGGAGAAGTAAATCTCTCAAGCTTAATTTGACAAAAGCATATGTTGAGATACTGAACATAGATTATCTGGTATTTTATGGTAGATACGCATTAATTTTTTCAAATTCTTGTTTTTCTCGGTATCAGTCATTTACCAACTGAGTGTATATTTCTTGAGAGAGAAAGGAACTGATCGCTAACCAGTAATTCTATAGCTGTTTTGCATACACTCTCTTTTGCTTCCTTTTTCCCGTTTAGCCTCCAGGAATTACCGTTCAGGTATTATTTCAGAAGATGAATGAGGATGATATGTATGAGTATAAATGAAGTGTAGTCTTGTACAGTCTCAGTTAACCATTCCTGAGATGTGTGGTTATTGAAACCTAACCACCAAAGAACACCGGTATCCCCGATATTACAAATCCCCGGTATTCAAATCATTACAAAAGTAGCCTTTACTAGGACTTGAACGCTGGAACTCTCGACTTCCAAATCAGCTGTTTTGGGAAGACACGCTCACCACTAGAACAACCCAGTGAGTTTGTTTTGCCTACCCGACTTATTTTATTCCACCTGTGTTAGCTTAGTGAGAATCAAGTTAGCTTTTATAAGTTATACATATGTGTACGAATACATACGTAGACACATAAGAAAAACTCATGTATGCTGCACAAATTTTCACCTAAAAAATATTGCTAAATCTTAAATAGGTAAAACATTTTAAAATTAAATTGAAAATAACTTTTTAAAATGACATAAAACTAAAACAATCAAAAATTTGTGAAATAAAATTTAAAATTACCAAACAATTATTTTAAAAGCGAATTAAAATAATATTGTTTTAATGCGCTTCTTTTGTAAGCTTAAACTTTTTTTACGTAACAAACTAATGAGACGTGGCGGTGATAATAAAAATTCCTAACATAAACGGGAATTGATCACAAGACCTGAAGAGTATCAGTCCAATCTGTTATTTCTAAAACTGAGCTGATGAGGTGATATCCAGTGAAATTTTAAAGGTTAATTTAATTCGAGATAAAATTAAAATAACATTCTTCATAATTGAAAAAATATAATTCATTTGGAAGTTCTGAGTTCGAATCGAGGTTAGGCATTCCTTTAGATGTTATAAATTTTATTGTTTTCAAGTACACGCCTTTAGATTTCCTGTGGTAAATTATTCGTAATACGCTATTTATTTTATTTATCGTGATCTAGAAAATTTACATTATTTACATGTGTTATAATTTCCCTCTTTTTAATTTTATAATCCGGGAATATGAGTATTCACACCTAAGCGCACTTTCGTATGTGCGTGAACGTAAATAATTTGTATGATAATTCCAATAAGTCGATTCTCTTATTTAATCTTGACAATAAATATGTAAATTCTAATGTTGAAGAAATGTTAATTTGTCATTAAAATAGAAATAAATGAATCAAAATTTATGCAAAAGTAAAAGAAAATCTTTACTTCTAAATAAAGAGAAAAAATTTGAAAAGGGAGAAGAGTTTAGAGGGAGAGGGGGAATATTATTGTATTGTTACTACTACTACTATTGCTATTATTATTATTTCAACACACAGTACTGTAGTCCGCTGCTATGTATATATATTATATATATATAATATATATATATATAAGCGCATATTTATATATATATATATATATATATATATATATATATATATATATATATATAAAAGCGCAGAGTTAGAACACATCGAGGGTCCTATCCATATACTTTGGTACCAGGAGAAAAGAAATAGAGAGGGGAATTATATATATAAACATATATATATATATATGTATATATATTTATATATATATATAAATACATATATATTTCTATATATATAATATATAGATATACAAAAAGCATTGCTAAGATTGAGTCTTGCACATACGCATATATACTATACCAGGAAACGAGAAGCAGTAAGAGGGAATTTATATATATATATATAAAATATATTTATATATAAATATATATAATATATATACGAGTGTATATATATATATATATATATATATATATATATAAAATACAGAACTGAGATGATTGTGCTTCAACATTCGCGGCAATACAAAAACTACTACACAACGAATAATAAATTTAATGACGTGGTTTTTTTTTCATTTTTTAACTTGTTCATTCGAAGTACTTCATTTAATATTGATTATAAAAAACCCAAATCTTGCGAGTGTGTGTGTGTGTGTGTGTGTGTGTGTGTGTGTTTGTGTGTGTGTAGAATTCTTTTATTCCAATGCAATGTCGATACTTAAAATGTTAAACTAAAACCGTCGATTACTAAACTACATTTGATTATTTTTTCTCTTTAGTGGTTTCTTTAGGCAATTCAGCCATGACTCATACTGATAAAAATAACTGACAGTACGTAAAAAAGTTATAATTAATGATGAATACAATTAATTATAATATCTACATATGAATTTGTAAATAATATATTTATTTCTACGAATTAATAGACGAATAATATTGAATTAATAATACTAATTAAATTATCCCTGGAATCATCTACATCCCATTTAACATATAAATAAATATGTGCTCAAATAATTATCATTTAACACTTCTGGATTGTGAATTATTTTGTAGTTATTTTCTATATGCAGTAGCTTTATAATATTTTGACTGATGAATTAATTCACCACAGTAGCTTACAAAAAATAATGCTTGTATCTTAGGAATGTTAAAATGGAAATTTGTAGAGTATGAAAAATACTATGCCACTCCCTGAGTCGAATCCGAGACCTCCGATTGAAATGCTGAGTCGGAACCACTTCGCCACAGAGACAGACATATATATTTTAAATTATATCATGTGTTTAGTTAATATAGATTTAAATCATGTATACGTTTTATTTTATAAATAATTGTGTATTTTGTGCTCTGATAAGGTTTTCACGGTTTTTCTTCATCCACCCAAACACATGGTGGGGCAATTTAAATATACATATATATATATATATATATATATATATATATATATTGAATTCTATATATATATATATATATATATATATATATAGATATATTGAATTCAGTTAGTTTATTTGCCGTAATTCATCATTACATTGTTATAAATAAAAAAAAAACAAAAAAAACGTTACGTTACTGAAGTTTACAAAATGAATAACAAGGCAATAACAACAAAAAATACTAGTCGTCTTTAAGATTTTCTAGTTTATGAAAACGATAATATTAATTACAAAAACAGATTAAAATAATTATACATTGTGAACATAAATTATTCAGCTCATTTTAAGGGTTAATAAAAAATGAACAAAGCACTGTAGCACGGATTGATTTTTAAAACATTAATTAGTGTTGGTATTAGAGTTACTGATGACCTTGAACGAAAACGTCGGCGCTATGTAACGACATGGTCTTCATGAAAGCGAATCTTTTATTACTGTTCGTAGACGTTTTCGTTTAGAGTACAGCCGTGATCCGTCTAATAAAGACTATTTATTACATGTTGGTATGAACAGTTTAACTGTATAGGAAGTTAGCACACAAAATGTCTTCGAGGAAGTTGGGAATCGAATAAGAAAAACTTTTCAGCCCGGGTAAATCGGCTCGTCATGCGAGTTAAAATTGGGAATACCTCAATTGACAATTGTTAAGGTTCTACACAAGTACCTAAAACATTATTCATACAAAATTCAATTGGTACATGAAATCGAAGATGACATGGGTACATACAAGATAAAACACACCGTGGGCATTCTTGATAAAGTGAACGAAGATTCGTTTTTGGAAACGGTAATCTTCTCTGACGAAGCTACCTTTATGTTTCTGGCCTAATTAACAGTCATAATTGTCGGATTTGGGATAGCGAGAACCCTGATGCCCTTCGACAAACGCAACGTGATAACATTTGGTGTACGTTGACTGCTTATGAAGTGACTGGACCATTCTTTACCCAGACAACGTTTACTAGCGCTAGTTATCTAGACATGTTATAAGAGTATGTAGTTTCACAGATTGAACATCGGCAATCCAAGTTTACTTCTTACAAGATACTGCACCACATTGGGGTTTACATGACTACCTACATGAACAATTTCTCAACGTTTGATTAGCCTTGATGGATCAATTTCCTGGCCATCTTCATCTCCTGACGTTACACCTGTCGATATACACCAAAACTGTTTGAAATGCCCTGTTCAGCAATGATATGCATGTACGTACATTGCTTTGTTATTTTTTTATTAACACCTAAAATGCAGTGAATAAATGCGCTGTATTCTATACCTGATCACTCTGTAGAATACAAAAATTAAATAACAGATACATAATAGAGTTCATATGAAGTCAAGTTGAAAAAAAAATTTCTATTTCTGTCAATCAATGATAATGGGTTTAAAATTATTTTGATTATAATCATTTAAGTTAAAGGGATGGTGGAATTTAAAAAGATTTGATTTATATAGATTAGCTGCCTTCTAATAGTGTAGAATCAGATATTATGTGAAATTATTATTATTATAAATACAATATTGTGATGATTAAAATAATTTCTATAGTTATAAATATATTTAAACATATTCAGAAGGTACAGTTAGTTGTCTATAGTCATGACGATGAAATCCTTAAACATCAAGCGACCTGATATTGCTTTTATAATTAGTTTTGCAGCGCAAAAACTCGTAAGTCCACTAAATGAAATATTTATGTATTTCTAGAAAATTGAATTATTAGTTTTCTTTTACTACAAAACTTTGACTAAATCAGCTTTTATTAAAATTGAAAATATATTTGAAGTTCTTGCTCATTTAGTCCTGAAAATAAAGTTTTAAAACAAGTATTATTTTGCGCCTTTTTCTTTTCTTTGTATAAATATATTTTTCTCACTTGATAATCCTAGTTATAATTAAAAAAATATATTTTTTTTTTTCAGACTGTTTGGATACTAAATTTAATTGCATTAAATACATAAAATGAAATCTCTCAAAGGATGGTCCTTTGACAGGATGGTCCTGTTGCGAGTTCCTCACAAATAACGAGATTAAGTGAGAATTTAGTGCCACAAATTAAATTCAAGTCATGTTTAGTCAGCGAATGTAATAAAAAAAAAAAAATAATAAATAAATAAAAAATTGAAAGGGAATTTATACAGAAAGAATTCATGGAAATAATAATATTAAAATGATATGCTTTAAAAACAGCAGTTATAACGCCATGTTGAATTAAAATAGAAAAGTAACGAGCTATAATTTTATAATTTTTTTGTGCTGAATTTATAGAAACTGAAGGGAATTATTAATTAATCACAATGTAGTATCATATTCAGTTTTTGTTTCATGATAATCCATTCAGTGGTTTTTGAGATAGAGGAAATGTTGCATTTTAAGGACAAATGTCAACGTAAATTTTTCAAGGTTGATTTATAAAGAAAAATTAATTTCTGTACAGAAATGTTTCGAAGTTTGTTTAATTGATCGATTCTTGGAGAATTTTCCTAACCATTTCAACGTAATGAGAATTAATTTTTTTTTATTTGTTGGTTTTAGTAATTTGAATTTACAATAAGATCTCAAAGGTTTTGTTTGTTATCAGTATTAGTTTTTTTGTTATTGAGTAAATTTTGATGATAGTTAAAGTGCCTTATGAATTGGGGATATATATAGATCGTAAGGGTCAAATCGTATTTTATAAAGGTAGCTTCACTAAAATGAAATTGCTTATACAAAACTGCACGTAATGGAATGGGGAGATAACTACGAAATCTGGGAGGGAGAAACCGCAGTGATAATGGTGTAAAGAGCGTGGCTTGTTGTTCAGTCTCAATACCAGGACAAAAGGTGTTAGAAAGAGGTAAGTAGGTGAGGAAGTAAACCAAGTTGTTAGGTAGCGGGAAGAGAGCAACCACTTATTTTAATTTCTCTCATCCTGTTAGTCGAATCACATATTTTAGGGAAAAACTGTGTAAGTCCGTAACGAAGCAGCACTCTGACCAAGCGCGTTATTATTTAAAATTTTAACATAAATGATTTATTTGATCAGAATGAAACTTAT